>NC_044905.1:85521185-85771663 GCF_001633185.2 Quercus lobata
TTTTTTTTTTTTTTTTTTTTTTTTTTTTTTTTTTTTTTTTTTTTTCATTTTGGGAAATTATTTGGAGGACTTAAAAACCTCATTTCAGACAGACCAAAAATAAAGGAGAGAGAGAAGAAAAGTGATTAATATAAATAATTAAACAAAGACTGAAAACATAAGCCGTATATATAGGAGAGAGAGGACTTAAATTTCCTCTGATCCATCCAGAAATATCCAAATTCATTCATGAGAAAGAGAAACCGTGAAAGGAAGGGATTATATATAGAACAACCATAAATCAGTATATCATATTCCTTTGTTCTCTTACAGAACTCAACAAACAGACCTTTTAACATACTTTAACTAGTTGTGGACCCATATTCTCTTAGCACCCGACCACCCCAAACATACCCAGCTGCATGATGTTGCCTGCAACGAAATGAACCTGGATGCCCCGTTGGTGAACACACACACTGCTTTAATGAGCCTCCACCATCACCACCACCACCTCCTGAACCCTCTCCAGCCACAGCTGTTGATGCATGCCTTGTCACTGTTTCAACCACCATAGGTGCCTGCAACTGCAAAACAAACCATCTGTGATGCACCGTTAAGTCTCTAAAGCCACCCAAAGGCATTCCTGCAGGGTAGCACATTTTTCCTTTTTTCTTTTTTTTTTCCTTTTCTTTTTGTATGTGAGGAGAGGTTTAAAAGAAAAGAATCTTTATGGCATTATATGGGTAGGAAGGAAAGAAAAGGAAGGAGAGGTGACTAAGTAAGTAAAGTTTTGGCATAAAGAGATTTTTTAGTTATTCCCCTCAAAGGTTATATATATATATATATATATATATATATATATATTTGCTCCTTCCTAATTAAGCTTTAAGAAGGAGTTGTCATTTTTGTGTGTGTAATGTGTAGTGTATGGGTGAAAAATTCTAGTACTACAACTCATTTTATATTTGTTTTCACAACTATTCATTCATAACTATTCAATATGACAGAATATAAATAATAATAAAAAACTATAAATTTATATAAAAGTAATAAACACTATTCTTAAACAGACTATTATTGTATAGACTGGACTATATTAGTTCTCTTTTACAAAGAAGTGAGTTCCATCATGCAATAATTTTCCATCATAAACCTGCCACTTACAATAATCGTTAAAGTTGATATGGCAATGGTGGTATTCTTTTGGAATAATTAGCATTTGCAGCAGTGGAGGTATATAGGTATAATGGTATAAATTTAGCTTTTTATCACAAAAAACACAATGCAGCAGTGGAGCTAAATCTAAAAGATTTAGCTCCTCAGCTACAGTGCACATCTATTTTTAGATGTGCACTGTAGCTCACAGGTAAAAGAAAAAAAACTTTTTTATTACAATTCTCTCTCCTCTCCAATTAAATATACATTTTCTATTTTCTCTCTCTCTCTCTCTGTCTCTATCCGGCTTCTCTCTTTCTTCTTTTTTCCTCAATTTTTTTTCTTTCTTCCTCAATTTTTTTTCCTCTCTTTCTCGCCGGCCAGCTCCCCTCATCTCCCTCATCCCTCAGCTCGCCGGCCAACTCCCTCATCGCCGATCTGTTCCGCCGACCCAGCTCGCCGACCCACCCCAAGCACCATCGCCCACATTGATTCTGACGACGATTCCGACGAGGAAGCCCCCGACGCTGCAAACACTGAAACTCCGATGAAGACGACTCCTCCATTCGCACCTTCACCGCAGCTCGCCTTGACGCCGCCAACGCGGGTGGAGGCTCCGGTTCGGCTCAGCTCGAAACACGCAGATCAAGACGGAGAATCTGAGCTCCTCCGCCGCGGTTAAGATCAAGAATCTGGGTCCCACAGCTCAGGCCGGGAGCTCGGTGCCTGGAATCGTTGTTTAGAAGTGATTGATTCAATGAATTGAGAATAGAAATGGTGTTTGTGGAATTTGTGAATGTGGTCGTGGTTTTGTTTTTTTTTTTTTTTTTTTCTATGTTCTGTTGTGATTGTCAAAGTAGATGGTGGTTGTGGCCGCTGCTGGTGGTGGTGGTGGTGGTTGTGGGTGGGGCTGATGATGGAGGTGGTTGTGGACGATGGTGTGGAGGTTTTTTATTTGTAGTGGGATATATTATTTTATTATAGTAGTTATATTATTTTATTGGGATATTTATATTATTTTATTGGGTTAGAAGCTAAAATAGATCCACTGCTGTAGTATGTGTGGAGCTAAAATAGATAAAGTGACTTTTTGTATAGCTAAAAAGCTAAAAATATAGATCCACTGCTGTGGATGCTCTTATGTATGCGTTCGTTAAGGTGACGAGGCCTAAGAGAGGAGACACTCACATGTACACCTGTCCAGACCATTGCCTAATAAGATAAGGCACCGGCCTATATGTTTCCCATCAAAGATTGGGTGCCACGTAGGTTAGTTACATACAGTCAGTGCTGCCATCTGGCACTGCACCACTGGCTCTGGCAGACTGGCACATAAAACTAAGTGCCACTTCGTATTTGCTAAGGTGCCTAACTTTTTCATTAGCTCTTGTTTGTAGCTGATTATTCATTTGACTTGATGGTTTAGGAGGTGTTTGGTACATGCATTAAAAATTAAAAATATGTGTTTGAAAATATGTGTAGAAATATGTGTAAGTGAAAAAGTATATAAAAATACATATAATATTATTTAAAAACTAAAAACATCTGTTGAAATGAGTGTACCAAACGAGACCTTAACCCCTAATTTCTCAAGATGCCTACAGGCATGGCTTTATTTGGTAATTAGTAAAGGAAATTGATATGAGATTAATTAGAATCTAGAATTATAGGAAAGTAAAACTCTTTTTTTTAGGAGGAAAGTAAAACTAAAAGAAGGTTTATGTGGGGACCGGCCCAGAATAACAAGTTGGCTGGGCCTTGGGCCCGTCCGAGGACCATTCTGTCCGAGGAGACGTCACAGCCCATAATCCCTTCCCAAGCCAACTGGGGCGAAGAAAACACATCCGAGGAGTAACTCCTCCTCGGACATTCCAAAGTCCAAGACAATGATGCATCCCAGTTACTGTAGCCCCCACTCCAAACACGTAAAAAGAAAGAAGGCTCAAAATATCTCAGCAAAAGCTGTCACCACCACATTAAATGCACCACAACTACTCTCCTGACCGCATTAATGAAGAGAAGACTCCTGAACAGTGTTACCTTGGTCACTGTAACTCACAAAGAACTGGTAAGGGCGTCTGATGGAACAGGTGTTCAAGTGGGGGTTTGGATGATCAACAAGTGTAGGGCCCAGATGATAAAAGAGGGCCTATATAATATGTAAGAGTCCCTCAGAAGAGAGGGACGAAAAAAGAGGAGAGAGAGGAGAGAAAAGCAAGGATTCATTGTATGAATGCGTAGCCATGAATAAAACTTCCACTTTCACATCCATTTTCTTGATTTACGTTTCTACATCTGCTAAGAACATGCAACGAACCGTCTAAGTCAACTGGAACCGAGTTCTTCAGCCCATACTTTACAAAATTCATTGTGTGGGAGTTCTTGGGCCAGGGCCTGACCGTCCAGGACCGGGTTAACCAAAATCGTGTCCCTACAGTTTTCATTCACAATATTTTCACAACAATATATTTCATAACAAACACTAAATAGTAAATTGTTATTAGTTTTAATTTGAATCCACCACTAAAATTATTATTTTTACCTATTAATAACAGCTAATAATAACTTATCATTTAAAATTTTTCTGTAAAAGTATTATAAAAATATTGCGAGCTAGCATTTCTTAAAACTAATAAAATCAGTAAATGCTTTTAGCTTAATTTCTAAACTGCCAATTTTAGGTTAGAGTGGACGATTTTTTTCAATCAAGGGGATGAAACTTTTAGGTGGGTGAAGGATGAACGTAGGCTCTACTTTTCCTAGTCAGATTCTTAACCTTAGTTCGGTTCCTTTATGGATGGTAGAAACTAGCACTGTGGCTGTAAAGCAGTGCCACTTCTAGTACGTGCGGCGGTGCGGGTTGCAGCCACACATGCCCTTTGGGAAATAACAATAGAGATGCCAAGAAAGGCACTTATGATATGACACATCCAATTTAATACTGAAAATGTTATATAACCTTTACAGTCTAAGGTTTAGTGGGTTTTAAAAATATGAAATGGTTACTAAGTTCGATGTAGGTTAAAACTTCTTTTAAAATATCGCTTAGTTCAATTTTTTGCCTACACCAAAAACTGATTGCTATCTTAATCTGATGATAATAAACTATTATCAAGAGCAGATATTATAAGTTGAAAATTTCTTTAAAAAATTAACATTATTAAATATTTTTAAAATATAACCGTTAGATTGTATATTCTTTATACTTTAATTGCATATGTCAAATTTTGTGCTAATCAAATATTATTTATACTTCATAATTTATAAACTTATTTTATATGCATAATTTTAGATTACAAAAAATTGCAATTTAAACAATTGCTTGATAACATATCTATTGTTCTTTAATTTTTTGAAAATTTTGCAAGCATGGATAATATAAAATAAAAATGTAATGCAACGGTTAATTTGTCAAAATTTGCATCCCAAAAATTTATTAAGTGAAGTTGTAATATTAGACTACAATCAAGTTTATAGCCAAACTTTACTCTTAAAAATATAATAAATGAATATCATAATTATTTTTGTGATTCGGAAGACAGTGATACTGATATGATATCTAATCTGTTGCACCTTACTTGATTCAAATGGTAGAGTTTATTTATTTATTTATATAATTATTTTTCTGAATAAATGAGAATACAAAAGCCTAAGGGCCAAGCCCATCTCAACTTTGACAAAAAAAACTAAGACGGGAAGGTAGAGCTGAGGACAGGCCCCCGGGAAGAACAAAAAACAGCCCAAAAAGCTAAATTATGGACTAGAAATTTTAAGTCTTTCTGAACAAAATTAGCTAGCCAGATCGAGCAAAATGAATCCAAAATTGATCTAACCTCAGCAACATTGTTTTTTCAATTTCTCGATTAGAGTAACTTGGGACTTGGTTTATTGAATTGATGACATTCAGCATCCAAGAAAACATATTTGAGCTCTAGCTTTGATGCTTCCTCAGCCATCAAAAGAGACGCATGGGCCTCGGCCCAATTTACAGATCCTTTAACGTGAGATCCTGTCCAAAGTCCAAACATGGCATAGCATTCCAAATCGAAAGTTTCAAACTACCTTTACTTATTTATAAACAATATTTTTACAACAAATCCTAATAGCAGGTTATTATTGGTTGTTATTGTCGAGGCAAAAAAGAAATCTTAGTGTTAGGTTCAAATTTAAACTAATAACAACTAACTACCTATGATTTGTTGTAAAAATGTTGTAAACATAACATCTCTCTCACTTATAACGTTGGTAATAATTAAAACAATGTACTGGGAAAGAGTTGCTTATAACCCTTTTTTTTTCCTTTTTTTTTTTTGAGAAAGAAGTCCACATATTATTAAGGGAGGCCAGTGAAAGAGTTGCTAACTTGATATGCTCTTCTCTTAGCAACAACAAAAATAATAATAAGGCGAAAAACTCATTTTCATCCCTACATTTTAACGCGATTCCCACTTTGGTTCCTATCTTTTATTTTCACCGCTTTTAGTCCATATTTAGAAAAACGCATTCTGTTTTAGTCTCTACCGTCATCTCACTAATAGAAAATATCCACATGGCAAACAGAGTGCATTGTTGGCACTCAGAACGCCTACGTGTCCATTAAAATAATAATAATAAATTTTAATTTGGCATTTAAATAATGCTACATCAGCATTTTAATATTAAAAAAAGCCACATCATTCTTTTTTCTTTTCTTTAATTATTTTAAAATAAAATAAAATAATTATTAAAATAAAATTTTCTTTTCTTTTCATTATTTTGTTGGAAGATCATCTTTGTGTTCTTCATGTTCTTACCATTCATATTCTTCATGTTTTTAGTAAATTAATTCCTATTTTCTTGTCTTTTCTTTTCTTTGCCTTTCCAGTACTTTCTTTATAACCAAACAAATCAAAATTCAAAACTTAGATCAAACAATAATCAACATACACCAACCGAAATCCAGAAATCAACATACACCCACTAAATTGAAAACCTAGAAATCAACATACACCAACAATCAAACCCATAAACATATCTGCATATTCAGAAATTTTAACCCAACATACACCCACTAAAACCAAAAGACCCACATCCTCTTTGTTCACAAAATCAACACCAATCTCCAAGTTGGAAACCCACCAATCCATCAAAACACAAAATCAAATCCAACTTGGAAACCCATTGATCTCCACCATCCTCCAAATCCCACCATTCTCTCAAACCCAGCCTTTGGAATCATAACCCACAAATCCACCACAGATCAATGTACCAATCCACCATAAACCCAAATCAACAAATCTCACAAACCCACGAACCCACAAATCCATAAACCCAGATTAGCAAAACTCACAAACCCACAACCCACAAACCCAAATCTACACCACTGAGTTGAGAGATAGAGAGATGAAAGAGAGAAACTTGCCTATCTGGGAGAGAGAGACAACGATTCGTGAGAGTGGGTCGGTCACAGGTGGTCAAAGAGAGACTTGAGCGAATCGTGAGAGTGGGTCGGTCACAGGTGGTGAGGCGATGAACCACCGTCGGTTTTAGTGGCGGTGGCAGTGGAGATGAGCAAAAAGGCGGGCCATGGAGTTAGAAAGAGTTGTAAGCTTAGTTGGGGAAGAAAATGGAGAACACATAGTTCTAAGTTCTTCATGTTCTTCCAAAAAAAAGAAAAAAAAATTTAACTAATTTCTTTTCTTTTTAAAAAAAATAATTAGGTTAGAAATTTTATTATTATTTTTATCTGATGTAACTTTTTTTTAAAATTAAATTGCTGACGTGCCATTTTTAAAAATGCAAATAAATTTTTTATTATTATTTTAATGGATGCGTAGGTGTTCTGAGTGCCAACAATGCACTCCGTCTGCCACGTGGAAATTTTCTGTTAGTGAGATGATGATAGGGACTTAAACAGAACGCGTTTTTCTAAATATGGACTAAAAGTGGTAAAAATAAAAAATAGGGACTAAAGTAGAAATCGCGTGAAAATATAGGGACGAAAATGGGTTCTTCGCCTAATAATAATAATAACATGCTCTTCATTTTGTACATCTTGCTCTTAACTAAATGCAGCTTGACGGTATAAAGTTTAAACATTAATGTCTCGCATTGGTAGAATGATGGTTCTTTTTTTTTTCTTTTTTTTTTTTTTTTTTGCTAAGTATGATGGTTCATATTCTTGGTAACTTTTAGACCGTGCTTTTGCAATGGAGAAAGTTTGCCCTCCAATCCTGATTAAAAACTAACATGTGTCATTGTCATATACAAAACATATGACCAACTTCCATACTTAACAGTTAACTACACCCATCTATTTCTGTCAATTAAAAGAAAAAATAATAATTTAAACTGATCTTCTCTCTCTCTCTCTCTCTCTCTCATCACAAATAACTCAAACTAGTTTGAACCCAAACTTTGTGCCTTTTGTAATTATGCATGTTTTCACTAAGCTACCAAAAGAGTCTAAATTTTCAAAGAATTTTTATAATATTGCATAACAACAATATTGTAAGAATTTGAAAACTTTTGGCTTTTTCTTTCCAAAAAAGCAAAAAAAAAAAAAAAAAAAAAAATCTATTAACAAAATGTTTGGATTTATTAGAACATCTCTACCGGATTTTACTTTCTCACCCAATTAACGACGAGAGAAGAAACCATTTTTTTATTTTGCCTACTTACTTTTTCAAATACACTATTTATTATCTCATTTAAATATTATAATCTTCTTTTATTCTTCCTTTACTCTTTCTTTCTCAATAAATATATTTGAGAATTGGATCTCGCGAAGCACTTGCATTAACAACATATCCAATCATAGGATTGTAACATTTTAATTTTCATACTAACATTTTTTTTTCAAGAGCTATATTTTTCAAATCAGATCTCGCAAAGCACATGCAGCAACATCATATCTAGTCAGAGGATTATCAAATTTTAATTTTTGTAGTCACATTATTTAACAATGTTTTTTTATTATAATAAAATTATTTAATTATGTTATTCTTTGTTGTAAAATTTTCAAATCTATATTAGTCTTATTAGAAAAACAGAGGAGAGTTCTGGAGAATTGAAACTCTACTTCATTGAACAATCAAAATGAATTGAATACACTGATACAATCAAATGCGTATATATATACATCAAATCCCTCCACAAGTAACTAACTAGCAGCTAGCAGAAATAACAAAACTAATACACGTGCCTGTCACATGCTGAGTTAAATACATATACAGAACTAAACTACATGCCGTTTACTGTACAAATTGATTCTCTGGAACTTTGCTTCTTATCTGTGCTCTTGATTCTGCTCCTCTTAGCTCCATTACTTCCTTTAGCATCTTGACACCCCCCCCCCCCCTTCAAGTGGAAGAGGGCCATGAATATTGACCATATTCAACTTGGATACAAGAAAGAAAAATTGTTGGGCATTCAAGGCTTTGGTTAACAAGTCTGCAATTTGAGAATTGGTCCTAACATGTAACATTCTGACATACCCTTCCAACACTTTATCTTTGACAAGGTGACAATCAATCTTTATATGCTTTGTTCTTTCATGAAAAACAGGGTTTGCAGCAATGTGAAGGGTTGCCTGACTATCACAGAACAAGAGGGTTGCTTGAGGGTGCTTTATTTGAAAATCATGAAGGACATATAAGAGCTAAATGATCTCATAGACTGCTACTGCCATTGATCTGTACTCAGACTTTGCTGAAGACCTTAAGACTGTTTGTTGCTTCTTTGACTTCCATGAAATCAAAGATTCACCAAGGAATATGCAAAAACCAGTGATAGATCTCCTAATGTTAGGGCATGAAGCCCAGTCTACATCAGCAAAAGCCTTCAAGTGTAGTTCTGATTTGCTTGAGAAAAACAACCCTTGGCCTGGTGAATTTTTTAGATATTGCAAGACCTTATGAGCTGCTTACAAATGAGGCTCTCTAGGATGTGCCATAAACTAGCTTTAGTCTATTCATAGCAAAGGTTATGTCAGGCCTAGTTATTGTCAAGTATAGCAACCTTCCTATCAATCTTTTGTAGGAGCTTGGATCTTGCAACTCCTTCCCCTCATACTTACTAAGCTTGAGATTTTGATCCATAGGCACTTTGGCTAGTTTACAACCTAACATGCTAGCATCACCCAACACCTCAAGTGTGTACTTTCTTTGGCATAAATTGATACCATCAGTAGTCCTTGCAACTTCAAGGCCTAAGAAAAACTTCAAATCACCCAAATCTTTTAGCTTGAACTGTTGATCCAATAAAATCTTCAACTCATCAACTGCTTGCTTGTTATCACTAGCAATCAATATATCATCAACATAAACCAATAGAGCAATAAAGGAAGTAGAGGTCTTCTTAATGAAAAGAGAGTAATCAGCCTTGGACTGTGTAAATCTGAGAAGAACCAATATAGTGGAAAACTTGGCAAATCACTACCTTGAAGCTTGTTTTAGTCCATACAAGGATTTAGTAAGCTTGCATACCAGTGACTTCTTCCTTCAATTCACCATGAAGGAAGGCATTATTTACATCATGTTGACAAAGATACCAGCCTTGCACATCAGCCACTGCAAAAAGACATTTAACAGTAACAAGCTTTGCAACAGGTGAGAAAGTTTCAATGTAATCAAGGCCTTCTTTCTGTATGAAGCCTTTAGCCACCAACCTGGCTTTATATCTTTCCACAGTGCCATCAGATTTGTACTTCACCCTATATACCCACTTACAACCAATTGTCTTTTTATGAAATGGAAGAGCTGTGGGAGTCCAAGTGTGATTAGCTTCAAGGGCAAAAATCTTAGCTGCCATAGCCTCTTTCCACTTGGGATCTTAAACTACTTGGTGATAGAATTTAGGCTCCTCAATTGAAGAAATGGCATTATAGAAATGCCAATATCTAGGAGACAATTTGTGGGAAGACAGGTAAGAGGATAAAGGGTAAGCAATACTAGGTTGAACTTAAGACACCTGATTGCACTTATAAGCTTGCAAATAAGCAGGCCTATGTGAAATCCTAGTTGATTTTCTAAGAGGTGGAATGGAAGCAGGAGGTGCAGCAGGAGGTGTAGTATGGACAGAAGGTGAGGAATGATCAAGGAAAACATTAGATTGATTAGGATGGACATTAGATTGATTAGGGGGAATAGCAGACTGATTAGAAACATCAGAATGACCCAAGTGAATAGGTAAGGAACCAATAAGAATAGAAGAAGAAGAAGAAGAAGAAGAAGAAGAAGAAGAGGAAGAAGTGTCTGAACAAGTATGGGAATGAGGAACATGCTCAATAATAGAAGTGGAGTCTGCAAGTGGAAGTGGAATAGAAATTGGACAAGAGGAAGAGTCAAAATTAGGAGTAGATGAATTAGATAAAGGAAAAGAGGTGACACCAGATAAGGAAGAAGAAGAATTTGAAAAAGGGAAGATAGACTCATGAAAGACAACATCTCTAGAGATAGTAATCTTTCTAGTATGAAGGTTAAGGACTTTGTAACCTTTTATATTAAAAGGGTAGCCTAAAAAGACCCATGGGGAAACTCTAGAATCAAGCTTCAACCTGTGGACAGAAGGGTTGAAACAAAACACAAGCAACCAAACACTCTAAGATGAGTAAAAGAAGGCTGTTTATGAAACAAAAGCTCAAATGGGGATTTATGACCTAACAATGGCATAGGCAACCTGTTAAGCAGATAAGTAGCTATCAAAATACATTCTCCCAATATGCTGAGGGCAGATTGGATTGAAACTGAAGAGATCTAGCAACATTCAAAAGATGTTGGTGTTTTCTCTTAACCACAGAATTTTGCTGAGGTGTATAAATACAACTCTTTTGATGCACAATGTCATGATCACTATAAAAGTTGGACAAAGAGAATTCAGGAGCATTATTTGATCTGATTGCCTTAATGCCAATGTTAAATTGAGTCAAAATCATATTATAAAATGAAATCAAAAGCTATTTAACATCAGACTTAGCTTTCATGAGATATACCCAAGTAGACCTAGTGGCATCATCAACAATGGTAAGAAAGAACCTAAAACCATCATAAGTGCAAACATAATAGGGACCCCAAACATCTACATGAATCAAAGCAAATGGCTCAATACTCATATTATTGTTTGAAGGAAATGGCAGCCTCTTCTGCTTAGCCAAAGGATAGATGGTACAAATGTCATTACATTTGGAAGAAAAAGAAGGCAAAACATCTTGCAAAGATGACATTTTATTAAAAGAAGGGTGTCCTAATCTAAAATGCCACAAAATGGATATATCTTTATTACAGACAGATGCTAAAAAAGCTGACTTGGGAAGCATGTTGGTGGAGAGGTAGTCTGACAGAAAAGGTGGAGTCCTAGAAGTGTTGTTCTGCAGCAAGTACAGACCATGTTGGACTTCACCCACTCCAATCGTCCTCCAACAAGAAAGGTCCTGAATGAAGCAAAATTGAGACAAAAAGGCAATCCTTAAGTGAGTTGACTGACAGACACAAGATTAAATGAAAAAGAAGGAACACAAAGAACATGTTCAAGGGTAAGTGAATTGGACAGTTTGACAATACCAATGTGAGTAACATGAGCAGATTCACCATTAGGTAATTCAACAACACAATGGGAAACAGCAATATAAGAGTGAAAAAGTGAAAGAGAACAAGCAATATGATCACTTGCACCTATGTCAAGAACCCAAGTACTACCACCAAAAACAAATCTATTCACAAGCTTAGCAGAGAAAATGGAATGCTTAAGATTACCAGCCAAAATAGTTGATTGAGAAGTAGAAGCTTGGTTGGAAGAAACACTGTTAGCCATAGCAATTGAACTATTATGAGAATCAGATCCTCCAATCATGGCAAGCAATTTCTGACATTGCTCCATTGTAAAAGGAAATTGCTGTGGAGTTGGTGTTGCAACAAACTCTTGAACAAAATCAAGAGAAGAGACCGGATTTGCCCTTGCCTTAGTCTTATATCCAGGAGGATATCCATGAATTTTGTAGCATTTCTCCACAGTATGACCAAGCAATCCACAATGGCTGCAAGTAGGCCCCTCCTTTCCTTTCTTGAAAGTCTTGGAACCAGAACCAAGATTCATTGTTTTGGCTGCAAGGGCTGTGGATTTAACAAAAGGACCATTGTTGCTATATCCAACTGACCTCTACCTTTCATCTTGAACCAACAATGAATGTACCTTATCAATAGAAGGAATGGGATCTATTAACATAATTTGGCCTCGAATGTAAGAGAATGAATCATTGAGACCCATTAGAAGCTGCATAATTGCTTCTCTGTGCTGAAGATTGGAAATCTTTTCATTCACATGACACACACACTTCTCACAAGAACAAAGAGGAAGTTTTTTTTTTTTGAGAATCAAGAACAAAGAGGAAGTGGTTCATAGTTTTGTATTTCATCCCATAAGATTGAGAGATTGGTAAAATAATCACTCACAGTGAGTCCCCCCTAAGAAATTATAGCAAGATCTTTCTGCAATTGGTAAACCCTAGGTCCATTGCCTTGAAAGAACATATTCGGAAGCTTCTTCCAAACTTCCTTGGCAGTCCTCTGATACACCATACTAGTTGCAATTTTAGGGGAAACACAATTGATGATCCAAGAAACCACAATTGCATTGCTTCGTGACCAACTTTGAATAAGAAGAGGAACTTTCTCCATGGCAGAAGTTAGAGAAGTAGAGCCATCAATTAACCAAAATTTATTCTTGATCCTAAGAGCTCTCTCCATAGATCATGCCCATGTAGGGTAGTTTTCTCTTCCAATCAATGGCTAAGATACAAGAATTGCACCACAGCTCTTGACGTGGTGAAGGAAGAAGGATGTGATTCATCAATGGTCATGCTTGTAGAAGCTTGATCAAAAGATGCCATTGATGAAGCTTTGAAAGGAAAACCCTAGCTTTTGAAAAAGAAGAAATTGAAACGAAGAAATTAGGCGGAAGCAAGAAATGATTGCTCCAACACCATATTGGAAAAACAGAGGAGAGTTCTGGAGAATTGAAACTCTATTTCATTGAACAATCAAAATGAATTGAATACACTAATACAATCAGATGCGTATATATATACATTAAATCCCTCCACAAGTAACTAACTAGCAGCTAATAGAAATAACAAAACTAATAGACGTGCCTGTCACATGCTGAGTTAAATACATATACATAACTAAAATTACATGTCGTTTCTATCTATTATGTGAGATGACTATTGTCGTTTACTGAACAAATTGATTCTCTGGAACTTTGCTTCTTATCTGTGCTCTTGATTCTGCTCCTCTTAGCTCCATTACTTCCTTTAGCATCTTGACAAGTCTTGTGCAAATCCTTTAGAAATTACATGTAGGTTGTAGCACCTAACAACATATCTTTACAGGCAAAAACTACAAGATCACCCTTTTCATTCTGGGGTGACGAATGGATTATACCATTTGAACTTTTTTTTTTTTCATGCTATTCTAGGAGGTCTAGAGAAATATAAAATTACAATCAATAGGTTTTGAAAAAGACTGCAACATAAAATTGAATATCTATTTGAAATTTATCAAATATATGTAAATTAAATGAACTCATAACTAACTATAAATCCATTAATTTTTGCAGGGTGTATATTTTTTGGAACCATTCAATACATCCGATTCTAATTTCTATATTTTAATATGACAAAAACACTTTCCAGCCCTTTCTAAATTTTAATTTTAGGGTTTATTATTATTATTATAAAAAATAAAAAAAATCAAACATTAAAAGCCCCACCACTTTGTCCACCACCCAGAGAGAGATGCATATTTTCTTTAGATCTATTACATTATTTTATTCCCCTAAGCTACAGTGACTCTCCACACCAAGGAAAAAAAAAAAGTCATTGTAGCTCTTCAAAAAAGTTTCTCTAATGTAAAGAGATTGTTGACCTTGATATTAGGAGTTTCCTCTCTAAAATAGAGATTATTTTGGGGTTACTTAGTTTGTTGGAGATGCTTAAGAAACCAAAAAATAGGTCTCCAATGGTCTCTCTAAATCACCTTTTTTTTTTGCTCATGAATGGTACTCTCTCCGTCCTAATTTGTTTGTCTTGTTTGAAAAGTCAAATTTTTAAGGGAATATCAGTTATTGTCTTATCTGCTTTATAAAAATGTATAAGTTTACAAAACTACCCTTAAATAAATTTATCAGGCTTTTTTAAAAAAAGAGTTATTCTTAATGAGACAACTAAAAAGATACCCCAATTAGATTGATTTTTTTAAATATTTATTAGTTTTCTTTTCAAATAGTTTTGAAAATAAAGTATGGCTATAATAGGAACATTAGTAAATTAATGATTTTTATTTTTAAAAATAGGACAATATTTTGGGACATCCCAAAATGGATTAGAGGACAAATAAATTGAGATGGAGGGAGTAGTTCAATAAGTCTAATGGGCTACTATTCATTAGCAATTGAATTTTTTTGATTAAAAAATTCCAGTAGGTAGTATTATATCAATTCTTACTCTTTCTTGTTGATTAAAAAAAGATGAAGAAATAATAAAGAAATAATGAAGAAATAATATTTAAATGAGATAAAGACAGTAGCGTAACTATCAAAGGATCGAAGGGCGAAGAGGGCCTCCCCCCCCCCCCAAACTTTTGAAAAAATTAAAAAGAAAAAAATTTTGAAAATTTCTTAAATAATCTTATCATTTTGGCCCCCCATACCAGATAATAAACATATATATTTAAAAAGTCTAGGGCTTATTTGTACATAGCAGTAAAAATTGAAAAGTCATAAACTTTGTTGATGTGCCGCACCACCAAATCTCTCACACAGTTACAAAATATTTTGCCTCACACAGCTCTCTCTCTCTCTCTCTCTCTCTCTCTCTCTCTCTCTCTCTCTCTCTCTCTCTCTCTCTCTCTCTCTCTCTCTCTCTCTCTCTCTCTCTCGTGCGAGTTTGCCACTTTGCCTCACCTTTCTTTTTTACACAGGTCACTGCCGTGGGCTTCTCACTGTGCAGAGTGTAGTAGCTCTATCTAAGCCTTATAGCTGATTGGTTTTAATCTTTATCTATACCTGATACCCATTGCTTTTAACTCTTTGACTCTTTCCAAGTACTATTTATTTTGTTTTGATTTTTTTGCTTTACTTTTCATTGCTTCTTTTTTTATTCTTTATGATATATTATTTATTATTATAATGATCAATATATTATATACAATATATACTACTATATTAAATTAAATTTAGTTGTTGTTTATTATATATATATATATATATTTTTTTTTTTTTTATGCATTGACATTTGAATGATTGTTTGTCTTTTATTTAGCAATCTTTGAAATATTAGTATTTTTTTAGTATATTTTTTTTAAATCTTAGTCATTTTATTTTAATGAGTGATAATTTAATTTAATAAATCTATGTTCATTGGCAAGTTTAGTAATATTCTCTCATTCTTCAAAAAAAAAAAAAATGAAGACTGTAATTCAAAAAATAGTACACTTTAGGATTCTAATGTTGAAGGGTCAATTTCCAATGAGTGTCCTTCCAAATCTCCAAGGATTGATCCCGAAAAACATCTTTCTAGACTGTCAGTGGTGGAAGTGGAACTTGAAGAAATTCATTTAAAATTTTCACTACTTAATTCCAATGAAGTTGATGTTAGAATTTTAAAATGAGATCCAGGATAACACACTGAAATGTGTAACTATCCAGCCAATATATGCGATGAAGTTAGATGTGCTTATTTAAAAGCTAAACCATATGAAATCTATCTTTCAAACTATCCATTTTCTAGAGAAAATCATCCTCGTCGCTTTCAAGCTTCTTGATTCACTCAATTTTCTTCTTGGCTGGAGTATTCACTTGCTAAAGATGCTGCATACTGTCTGCCATGTTATCTCTTTACCATGGAAAGAAGTAGACGCCCTGGCTGTGATGCTTTTACTTTCATAGGATTTAGAAATTGGAAAAAAGTCAATAATGGAAAGAATTGTGTCTTTTTGAATCATGTTGGGGAGGATCCTTGCTCACCCCCACAACAATGCTGTGAAATATTGTAATGATCTATTGAATGAATAAGTGCATATAGATAAAATAATGAATGTGCAAAGTTCTGAACAAATTCTAAATAATGACTACGGGTGAAAACTTCTATTGATATTGTTCGGTGGCTCACCTTTCAACGGTGTCCTTTTAGAGGTCATGATGAAACCCCTAAATCAAAAAATTGGGGAAATTTCCTTGAGATGATTAGAATTTTGGCATCTTATAATGATAAGGTTGAACAAGTTGTTTTGGAAAATGCTCCTAAATCTGCTAAGTACACTTCGCCTACAATTCAGAAGGAGATTCTGCATGTTATTGCAAGTAAAGTGTGGAGTAAGATTTGTGAAGACATTGGGGATTCCAAATTTTGTATTATTGTTGATGAGTCACGTGATGAGTCAAAGAGAGAGCAAATGGCTCTTGTTTTGAGATTTGCTGACAATGAGAGCTTTATACAAGAACTTTTTTTTTTCTCTCATGTTAAAGACACTACTGCATTGACTCTAAAGAACAAAATATATACTATTCTTTCACGTCACTGTCTTGACATTCAAAATATTCGTGGACAAGGATATGACGGTGCTAGCAACATGTGTGCATACTATGTGCACATAGTATGCATACAATGGAAAGAATTGCAAGCCTTAGTTCTTAATGATTGTCCTCATGCATACTATGTGCATTACTTTGCTCATCGGTTACAATTAGCATTAGTTTCTGCATCAAGAGAGGTAATCCCTATCCATGAATTATTCTTGAATTTAAATTTCATTATCACTACAGTTGGTTCTTCATGTAAATGTAATGATGAACTAAGAGCTGCTTAAGCTATAGAAATTGCTAGAATGTTAGCTATTGATGAACTTGAAATGGGAACAGAAGCAAACCAAATTGGGACTCTAAAACAGGCTGGTGATTCTCGTTGGGGATCTCATTTTAATTCTATTTGTAGCTTAATGAGGATGTTTGGTCCAACTTGTTTGGTGCTTGAAAATATAAAGGAAGACGGGTCCACCTACTTGCAACATGGAGATGCAAATGTAGCTCATGAAATGATTGATTCATTTGAGTTTATATTTAGTTTACATCTAACGAAGGAAATCATGGGTATTACTGATATTCTTTGTCAAGCTTTGCAGCAGAAATCTCTAGACATCTCAAATGCCCAAAATTTAGTTTCAGCAATAAAGGCACTCATCCAAAATTTAAGAGTAGATGGCTGGGATAATTTTCTTGAGAATGTCATAGGATTCTCCAAAATATTAGAAATGATATTCTAGATCTAAGTGCTTCATTTGCTAAAGGTAGAGGTCATAAGAAAAGGGATCATGTTACAATGAGCATCATTATCATTTTGATATATTTAATGCTACAATAGATGTTCAATTGCAAGAGCTTGACAATAGGTTTGGTGAACAATCAATAGAACTCTTGACACTTTGCTTAGCTTTGGATCCAAAGGATGCTTACAAATCCTTTAATGTGGATGACATATGTCGTCTTGTTGAGAAATATTATCCTCTTGATTTTTCTGAGCATGATAGGACTGGTTTGAAAATTCAATTGAAGTTATTTGAGCATGATGTGCAAAATCATTCGAAGTTTCAGAATTTGTCATCTATAGCAAAATTATGTCGAAGGTTAGTAGAGACAGAAAAGTCACAGGTATATCCTCTTATTGATCGATTAATCCGCCTTATTTTGACTCCTCCAATGTCCACAGTAACTAGCGAGTGAGCCTTTCTAGCTATGAAAATTGTTAAAACAAGACTGCGCAACAAAATGGAGGATGAGTTTCTCTCAGATAACTTAGTTGTCTACATTGAAAGGGAAATTGCTGAGAACTTCACTACTGACTCAATACTTTATGACTTTAGATTTCTTAAAGAGCGTAGGTTACAATTTTGAAAAAAATGTTTAACTTTTATGTTATTGTATGTTTTGCGACTTTGCCCATTTCATAGTTGATTAAAGATATTTAATTGTTTTGTCAATCTTGTCTCATGATTGTTTAATTTTAATTAAATAAATTTTTGTTTATAGCATATATTGAGTTATGAAGTATTGCACATTACTATTTTACATTTCATACAAACAAACAAAAAAATTATATATGGGCTCCCCAAAGATAAATTCCTAACTCCGCCACTAGATAGAGAAAGGATAGAGAGAGACCATTGGAGAATCTACTGTTTGTACTCTCCAAATAGTACAAAAATTTAGAGAATCTGCTGGAGATATGCTCTAAAAGCATCTCTAACAGCATATGTAAAAGCAAAATAATCTCTACAATAGATAATGAAACCCAAAAAAATGGTCTCCAATGGTTTCTTTGAATCACAAATTTTTGTTAGCTCATGAATAGTAGCTCATCAAGTCTAATGGGCTACTATACATTAGGAATTGGATTTTTTTTTATTAAAAAAGAATTACAGCAACTACTATTATCTCAATTCTTTCTATTTTTTCTTGATTTTTTTTCTCTCTCATACTATTATATCAACTAATATTTAAATGAGATAGAGAAAGAACAAAGAATCTGTTGAAAAATGTATTTGAAAAAGTAGGTAGGTAAATGGTAATTGTAACTGTTCACTCTTATGCAACAATGTTGTAGACAGAACAACTTTTATAATTTTTTCCATAACATCATAGGTGATAGATTGTAATTAGTGTTGTAATATCACTTTTATATGGAACTATTATTGACATCACTTTTATTATATACTAATCATAATCTATTACTCAACAGTGTTAAAAAAAATTATGGAATTTGTTATGTAGGTAGACATTAATGTAAAATGTGTAAAGTAACTATGAAAAAATTAGTCAAAACCAACTAGTAAAATATTAGAGCCTCTACCGTGTCGCTTTCTAACTACAAACATATTAGGAATAAAACAAATTTTGTAATACTAGATTACTTGCCTAATGGGCCTATGCAAGTAACTGGTCAATGCCCATGCCCATGTCTACTAGGAGTGACAATTCGTGTTCACGTGCTGAATTCGTGTCATGTCAACTCATGAGTATTCGACTATATAGGTCAACATTAACCTGACATGTTTATTAAACGGGTCAAGATTCCTCAATCCTAACACGGCCTATTTATTAAACGGGTCAAGCGTCTCGATCTGTTTATCAGATTTTATCAAAATAAAATAAAAATTTATGAAAAAACAAACAAATAAATATTTTTAATATAAAATTCAGAACTAACGAATAACTGCATCACAGATAATCATTCAAAACTAAAGCATATCTCAATATTACAAATAATCAATCACAATATGTCAAAGAAAATAAACCATAACAACTAATAAATTTATATACCTAGAGTTTGAATGATATATTGGTAAAATGTCATTTATTGGTAAATGTGTCAGATGTGTCAAACAGATTTCATGTGTTCAACACTAACCTAACCCGTTTATTAAACGGGTCTGCAATGTCAATCCGAATATAACACGAACCCGTTAGGCCTCAATCCATAATTTATAAATTTCGTGTCGTGTCGTGTCATGTCGAGTTCGCAGGCCGTGTTCAATTTTGCCATCTCTAATTTCTACTCTTCTAATTCTTGTTCCCTATTCCTAAAATACAATGATTTGTTCGGTAAAAGAATAATAATAATATTGCATCAAAATAATAATAAGTGCATCAATCAAAATCTTGGGGAGATCATAAATGATAAATGTTCCCCCAATAAGTAGGAAAGGAAAAATCAAACCCTATTTTACGAAACAATTTAAAATTGGATAACGCCATCAAGTGAGTGAGGGAGGAATAGACAGTGTTGGCTAAAATTACTGTTGTTGATTTTTTTTGGTTTTGCTGGGTAACCTAAAACTACTTCGTTCTTTATTAGATGTGGAAGTGGAACCGTACATGTACTTTTCTAAGTATTCTTGATCTCCCAGCGAAATTTGGCACATGACACTTTAATTTTAGTTAGGGGCTCTCCACTTTAGACCATTCTCTTTCTTTCTTATTTATTTATTTATTTTTGAAGAATAGACTATTCTAAAACATTACATAATCAAATACCTCAGTCTTTTTGACCTTCCAATTTGACTTTTACAGGATACCTGCTTTGACAAGGACCAACATGTTCACATCTTGCATTGCTACCTGCACTTTCCCGGGGTGGTTATGTGTAATTGTCAATTTGGATTGATTTATTTGCTAAAATTGAATAAATATATAGTTATATTTTGGGGGGAAAAAAAAAAAGAAATCATATATAAACAAATAAGATAAAAAAATTCAGAAAAAAAAAAAAAACATAATACACATCCCACTTAAAAGGTCATCGTCACTAATTTCTTTGGTAGTCCTAGTCCTAGAAAAACCCCCTGCAAAGCAATATCAAAAAGAAAATTAAAATCGTTATGTTGAGGTGAGTTTGGACTTTTTTTTAATTTTTTATGTGTACGATTTTTTCTTTTTGAGAAGATTTTATGTGTACAATTTTAGAGCTTCATTTTTTTTTTTAAAAAAAAGCAAAAAATATAACCGTATTTTTACCAACTTTTAATAATTAATTAAATAGAATTTCAATTCAGAAATAAATATGATAAAAAAAAAAAAAAACTAATATAAATTCTAAAGGAACACTTGAAATCATTGTTTATCTGATACATGAACCCCTTCTACGTACTTATCCAAGTTGTGGCTGTTGTTGGAAGATTCACACGGGACTTTCATTGTAAATGCCTGAATTAATCACTTTCCCAAAAAAAAACAAAATCAAAATGAACTGAACCGAAGATTTCACGCCTTTCAAATGACTCCAACCCCACGTGTTTTCACAAGCAAAGAATCTGAAAATTATAATGCCGTTGCCAACCCATTAAAATTTTAATAATAATAAATATACGAGAAAGAAAATGAAAATCATGAGCTGTCAAAGTGGTTCTAGAGAAAAGGAAAAGAAAATTCCCATCAGAAACGAAACTTAAACGCCACGGGGCAACATCCTAGTCATCCAAATGGAAAGTCGTGTTCGAGTCCGAGTCCATGAGCCGCCAACCGAGTCAAATCTCTCGCGTTTATCACGCGTTCCTTCACCCAACACTCACTCACACTCAAAATTCACCTTCTTAGAAGATGCACATGCTCCTAGGCCCTAGCTCCTAACTCTTCTTCTATTTCACCCCAAACCCACCCTATAAATATCACCCTATTGCCCACTTTTCCTCTCAAAATAAAAAGTCTTTGAATTCCTCCCAATTACTCCAAAAAAGTCTTTATTCATCTCCCATTTATTCTTCTCCAATTCCCAATTGAAAATGAATTCCATGAGATTGTACGCCCTCCCAGTCATTGGCTTCATGTTCTTGGCACTTTTGCGACTCAGCCATGCGCAGTCCTTGGCTCCTTCTCCTGCACCCCAGGGCCCAACCAGCGATGGTAATTGCTAACTCTACAAATCTTTATTTTTGGGAAACAAATTTCTATGCTTGATTTTTGGGGTTTACCAGATTGGTGATAATTAATTCTTTTTTGTTCTTGTTTGATGCAGGCGCAGCAATAGATCAAGGGATTGCTTACTTCCTTCTACTCCTGGCCCTTGCAATCACATACCTCTTCCATTGATTTTATTTATTTATTTATTTAAATTTTGTGTCGTTAATTAGGATAATTAATAGAAATTCTTTATGTACTTTCTCCTAGTATTCAATATAGAGATCTTGTGTATCAAAAAAAAAAAAAAAAAGGAGATCTTGGAGCAATTTTACACTGCTTTGATTCTTGTGTAATATAAAGTAATAAAGAAATGAATTAATATTAATTATTTGTCCATTTTGCAATTTTCTAATTTGATAATGTCAAAATTTTAGTTGGGCTTAGACACCGACTAATCTAATATGTATTTTCATGTCTCGAGAGGAATGTAATATGTGGAACTTGTATAGCAATGTGCATCTGAAATTGTGATGCATTTCTAGTTGGTTCGAAAAATGTAATTTGACTAGTCCATTGAATTTTATTCCATTCGGAAAAGTCGTGCGAAAATTTTCTTTGACCTTTACGTTTTTTTTGGACCTTTACGTGTTTGATTTTCGTCTTATTCAAAAAGGTGCACCAGCATTTTTTTTTTTTTTTTTTGAGAAGAAAAAGAATGAAAATAATCATTATTCTATTTTCATTAACGATAATAACTCAATTCAAGATGCAATTTTTTTTCTTAAAAAAAAAATCAATTCAAGATGGATTTGAAGGGTGAATCAAGTAGTACGTTAGCACCATAAAAGAAGAGATTTAAGAGGCATTTTTTTTAGTAAAACCGTCAGACGTTTGCCAATTTCGCTAAGAAACTTTAAGATAGTCTTTGAAACTTGAAGTCCTAAAAACAGTTTAATAGTTAAAGTTGGAATTTGGAGTCATTAGGAAAAAAAAAACCTCTATAATTTATTGTTCATATTTTAGAAACCCATATTTTTAAAGCATTACTCACTGACATTCACTGTATTTGTCAATTACTCGTAATCTCAAAGAATTTTTCAATTAGAGTGTGTTTGGTAGAGTGGATTTTGAGAGGAAAAACTTTTTGAAGGATGTTTAGTTGGGAGGGGGGGAGAGGGAGAGGGGAAAATGATGGTGTAGTGCCCAAGTGTTTTCTCTCCATATGCTTCTTTTTTTGTTGGGATAGTGCATCTTTTTTTTCTTTTTCTTTTTTTCCTTTTTTCTTTTGATTTCCTGGGCTGTGGTGTGGTGCTTTGTTTTGTTTTTGTTTTTTTTTTTTTTTTTTAACTAGACATGATTTTTTTTTTTTAATAAATTTGGGTGATTGCTTTTTTTTTTTTTTGGGTTGCTTGTCACTTTTTTTGTTTTAATTGGGTATCATTTTTTAATACTGGTATATGAGTAAATTTATATAAAATCACTTTTTCCATTCCTCAACTTTTTCACTCCCAACCAAACAAAAATGAGGGAAATTAAAATATTTTTTATTCTCTCACTTTTCTATCTTCTCACCATTTTCTATTGTTCTACCATTTTATATCGTAAAAGCTTTAGAGATAATTACAGTAAACTCACCTGTAGTTTGGCCTATTTACACTTTGCTTACCCGTGGTTTAAAACTTAAAATTTTGTCCACCTGTACTTCATTCCGTTTGCTCTCTGTTACCCACCTCACCTTTTGACGTTAAAAAAACACATTTTTATTTGAAATTATAACATAAAACGAATCAAAACTTCTTCACAATTGTTAAGATCTCAATTTTTTATAGATCAAATAAAAAAAATGCTAAGTCTACAACATTTTAACATTAATTTCTACAGTGCCTAAAGTTTTTTTTTTTTTTTCCTTTTAAATATTTATGTAAGTTGACATATCTATTAACTATATAAAAGGAGCCAAAGGCTCATGAATAGTATTTTATTGGTTTATTCAATTAGTGAGGTGCACTTTTTGTTTTTCTTTTTTCCTTTTTTTTTCAAGTATGCCAATTGGTTTGAGCTTTGTTTTTATTTTTGTTTTTTGTTTTTTTAAGATCTTTATATGTTTACTTTGTACTTGCAATGCAAGTTTACATTGTAAATACACAAAAATGGTTAATATTATACACATTTGCACAAAAAATGGTAAATATTATACAAATTTTGTAAATGTGTACAAAATTTGACAATTTTTTTGTGTCTATAATATAAAATTACATTGTAATTAAGTACAATGTATACATAGAGATATTGTGAAAATGTTGTGACGCATGTATCAATTCCTTATGAGTCAAAATAAATTAAAATAAAATAATAAAATACCATACCGAGATCTAGCACAACTAAAAATGTTGTAACATATTGTTGTTATTACAATATATTCATAACTAATGAGGTGTAAGTTATAGGTAAAAATAAAATAATAAAATATTGAAATGGGATCCGTCACGGTCTAATTCGAATGAGATTAGCTTTTTATGACATAATTATCAAAATTCTTAAAATTAATGTCTCTTTTGATTAATGTAAATCTTTATGTATTTTAAAAATCAAATGATTTATATTTTTATTTTGTAATACAAATAAAATTTAGAATGGATCCTAATCACCACTTTTTTTTCTATGGTTAACACGTGTCTTGCACGTGCTGCCCTAACTATATATATATATATATATAAGCGCGAATGCACTAAATCACTGTAGCTACAGTGCTTTGGTTTCGTGAGCCACTTTTTTTTTTTTTTCCTTTTTCCAAGTTTTGAACAGTAACTACAGTGCCAAGTGACACTGTAGCTACAATAGCTACAGTTTTGTTTTTGTTTTTTGTTTTTTGTTTTTTTCAGTAATCGGTTTGTGTTTTTTTTTTCTTTTAAATATTTATGTAAGCTGATATATATATATATATATTGTTATACTAACACAATAATTTTCACAATATTTTCACAATTATTGACTTGCGCGAATACGCTAAAGCACTTTAGCTACAGTGATTTGGTTCCGTGAGCCACTTTTTTTTTTTTTTTTTTTTCAAGTTTTGAACAATAACTACAATGCCAAGTGGCACTGTAGCTACAAGTTTTTTTTTTTTCTTTTAAATATTTATGTAAGCTGATATATATATTGTTATACTGACACAACAAATTTCACAATATTTCACAATTATTGACATGTCAATTTCTTACAAATTGAAATAAAATAATAAAATATGAGACTGTGACCAACTACAACTAAAAATAAATGTTTTGAGAAAATGTTACAACACTTATTGTGCAGTGCTTTTGATTTATTCAATTGGCACGGTAGCTACAGTGCCTAAAGTTTATTTATTTATTAATTTCTTTTTCAGTAATCGGTTTGTGTTTTTTTTTCTTTTAAATATTTATGTAAGTTGGTATATATATTGTTATACTGACATAACAAATTTCACAATCATTAACGTGTCAATTTCTTACAAACCAAAATAAAATAATAAAATATGAGACTGGGACCAACCACAACTAAAAATAAATATTTTGAAAAAATGTTACAACACTTATTGTTGTCACAATATTTTCACAATTGTTGAGATCTCAATTTCTTATAGATCAAATAAAAAATGCTAAGTCCACAACATTTTAACATTAAATTCTATAGTGCCTAAAGTTTTTTTTCCCCCTCTAGTTATCTATTTGTGTGTGTGTGTGTGTGTGTGTGTTTTTTTTAATATTTATGTAAGCTGGCATATCTATTAACTATATAAAAAGAGCCAAAGGCTCATGAATAGTGTTTTTTTGGTTTATTCAATTAGTGAGGTGCATTTTTTATTTTCTTTTATTTTCTTTTTTTCCCCTTCAAGTATGCCAATTGGTTTGAGTTTTGTTTTTGTTTTGTTTTTTTTTATTTTTTTTTATTTTTAAGATCTTTATATGTTTACTTTGTACTTGCAATGCAAGTTTACATTGTAAATACACAAAAGTGGTTAATATTATACACATTTGCACAAAAAATGGTAAATATTGTACAAATTTTGTAAATATGTACAAAATTTGCCAATTTTTTTGTGTCTACAATATAAATTTACATTGTAATTAAGTACAATGTATACATAGAGATATTATGAAAATGTTGTGACGCATGTGTCAAATCCTTATGGGTCGAAATAAAATAATAAAATATTATACCAAGATCTAGCACAACTAAAAAATGTCGTGACATTTTGTTGTTATTATAATATATTCACAACTATTGAGGTGTAAGTTATAGGTCAAAATAAAATAATAAAATATTGGACTGGGATTTGTCACGATCTTATACGAATGAGATTAACTTTTTATGATACAATTATCAAAATTCTTAAAATTAATGTCTCTTTTGATTAATGTAAATCTCTATGTATTTTAAAAATCAAATGATTTATATCTTTATTTTATGATACAAATAAAATCTAAAATTGATCCTGTAGGGTTAAGGGCCTAGAATCATGCATTGGGCCTTGGGCTTTGTCCAAGGATGTTGGATGATCCGAGGAGGAACAAATAGTTATTAGAAATTCCAATTTAAAGTCTCATGCGTAAGAAACGAATAGAAGGTGGTCCGAGGAGGAACTCCTCCTCGGATATGATGAATGTAGTTCAAGTATGTACCCCAGCAATTAGAGTGACCCTATAAGAAGCTCCAACGATAGGGACATGCCTCATGAACATACGAGAATGAAAGAAACTCAAAAATATTTAAGGGAAAGCTGCCACCACCGTATTAAATGCACTGCAGCTACTTTTTTTATCGCATTTATGTGGAGAAGACCTCTGAAGAGCACTGCCTTGGCTACCACAACTCACAGAAAACCAAAGAGGGTGTCTGATGGGACAAGTACTTAAAGGCTTAGATGATCAACAAGTGTAGGATGAAGATGGTCAAAAGGGAGATATATAATGTGAAAGACCCTCTATGAGGAAAGGATTGGAAAAGAAAGAGAGAGAACACTGTATCCATCTAAATTGTTCTTGTATTCAATTGTAACCAATTTATATAAGTTTGATCTCCTCGAACGGTGAAGTCGTTCAACTTTACCTTCTTTGTTCTTGCTTAATCATCTTCCAAATTCATACTAGCCATTGTCAAATTTATTAGGGTCTAGTTCTTCGACCCACTCTCTCCAAATTTATTGCATTAGGCTCATTGGGACAAGATCCCACACATTTTGGGCTTGGGCTGTAAACCGTGTTCCTACAATTGGCGCTGTCTGTGGGAAGAACTTGTGTAATAGTGAAAACAATGGTCAACTATGGTAGGTTCAGGTTCACACCAAGCAGAATCCATAACATCTCAATGTGAAAATCCTTTCGCTAACTTTAAGCATAGGAGAGATCAAGAGGACATCGTGCATACTACGCATACAAGCAAAAGCCACTTTCGAGTTGGGAGTCACGTCTCTCAAGAGCAGCATAATAAAGCCATGCAAAGGGAAATCGACCATCTAAAGAAGAAGTTATGCCATGCACAATGAAAATGAACTCCCACACCGTCTGATTCCTCTTCCAACGATGAGAAGGATAGCGGTTATCGACGTAGATCAATGACTCCTCTTAGTGAATCATTCCCATATGAAGAGGAGCACCACTGTGAACACAGATGCAAGAGCCCAACTCACAGAGGGCTGGGAAATGATGCGATGAGCAAAGCCTTGAACCATATTTCTAAGTCGCCCTTCACGCATAAGATTGAAAGGGCAACTATTCCTCGACGTTTCCATCAGCCAACATTCACCATCTACAATGGGCGAACGGACCCAGTAGAATATGTGAGCCATTTCAGTCAGAGAATGGCTGTCTATTCTAAGGACGAAACCTTGATGTGCAAGGTGTTCCCATCCAGTTTGGGACCCGTGGCGATGAGATGATTCGACAACCTGAGGACAGATTCCATAGGTTCCTTGAAGGAGCTTACTCGGGCATTTGACTCTCGTTTTATTACATGTACCAGGGTCTTTCGGCTCTTGGACTCCTTACTATCTTTGTCCATGCAAGAAGGGGAGATCCTGAAAGCATATTTGGACAGGTATTGGGAGACATATAATGAGATAGATGGTGAATTTGATGACGTCGCCATCAGTACTTTCAAGAGTGGCCTCCCAACCGAGCATGGTTTAAGGAAGTCCTTAATAGGAAAGCCTGTCACCAGCCTGCGTCAACTCATGGACCAGATTGACAAGTATAAAAGGGTTAAGGAAGACTAACAACTAGGTAAAGGAAAGGCTAAGGTTATCTCTCAAGAGAAGAGGGATTTCAGGTCGGACCAATTCAATAACAACCGACCTTGGAGAGATTTTGCTGGATAATCGGGGTCTACCAACACCCAGACCGTTAATGCAGTATTCTGAGAACTGACGCATTAGGTTCTAGCGAAGATTAAGAATGAGTCGTTCTTCAAATGGCCGAACAAGATGGCTTGAAACCTCATGAGACGCAACTAGAGCCTTTATTGCCAATATCATCAGGACTAGAGGCACACTACAAAAAACTGCAGGAATTTGTGGGACCATCTGGACCAGTTGGTCCTAGAAGGGAAGTTGAAGCAGCTACTGCACCATTCTAGTGGCCAAGTGGGGTAGACAGGTTCGGATCCCTGGAGAGATACTTCTTCAAGACCTCTTCTAGGAATGATCAATGTCATCTTCGCTGCCCTTGGTAGGATCGGTTCTTGTCTCTCCAGAGTAATGTCTGTGGCTTGGCTATCCACCGAAGACAGCAATTCAGAGCCAAAAAGAGTCAGAATAGAGGCCCCGCTGGTTCTGGGCTTCCCGACCGACGATAAGATCGGAACTATCTAACCCCATAATGATACTTTGGTGGTCACACTCAGGATAGGGAGGTATGATGTTAAGAGAGTGTTGGTAGACCAGGGAAGTGCTGTGGAGATAATGTACCCCGACTTATACAAGGGGCTGAATTTGAAACCCAAGAACCTAACGGCATATGATTCTCTTCTAGTAAGTTTCAAGGGGAAGGCTGTTACTTTAAGAGGTCAGATTAGACTGTCCATACAGACCGGTTCGGACGTGGTGGAAGTGGACTTCATTGTGGTGGATGCTTATTCACCTTACTCGGCTATTGTGGCTAGACCTTGGCTTTATGCCTTAGAAGCCGTCTTTTCTACCCTGCACCAGAAGGTGAAGTATCTGTCTGATGGCCAGGTTAAAGAGATTGTGGGGAATCAGTCCATGGCTAGGCAGTGCATGGTGGCTGCCATCTTACATAGGCCTAATGCTGAGTCCTCGGCCTCTACTGAAAGGGACTTATAGCAATCAAAAACTTCGGTATTGTCCAATAATGGATTAACCAAGGAAGTGAAGTGCGAAGATTTAGAAAATGTCATTGTTGGCGATGATCTGGAGAAGTTCTTCCAGGTCAACTCCCAGCTACCTCCCCAAGATAGAGAAGAGCTAATTGAATTCCTTAGAAAAAATGTGGATGTATTCACGAGGAGTGCTTATGAAGCTCCGGGGGTGGACCCAAACTTCATTTGCCACCATTTGAATGTCAATCCATCTATTACCCCCAAAAAACAACCTCCTCGGCGCTCATCTAGAGATCATTTTGATGCTGTCAAAGATGAGGTGACAAAGCTTAAGCATACAGAGGCTATTAATGAAGTTTTCTATCCTGAATAGTTGGCCAATATTGTGGTAGTGAAGAAAAAGAATGAGAAATGACGAGTATGTGTGGATTTTATGGATTTAAACAAGGCTTGCCCAAAAGATCTCTTCCCTATGCCTCGAATAGACCAGCTGGTGGATGCCATTGTTGGTCATCCTCGAATGAGTTTCTTAGATGCCTTTCAAGGATACCATCAAATACCACTAGTCTTGGATGATCAGAAGAAGACAACCTTTGTCACTCCCACTAGAAACTACTATTACAAAGTAATGCCTTTTGGCTTGAAAAATGCGGGATCTACCTATCAAAGGATGATGACTAAGATGTTTGAGCCGCAGTTGGGCAAAAGTATTGAGGTCTATATAGACGACATGGTGGTGAAGAGCAAGGCGGTGTCTGAGCATGTGGGAGACCTCGGAAACATTTTTGAAATTTTGAGGAAACACAAGCTACGCCTTAACGCTTCCAAGTGCTCTTTTGGTGTGGGATTAGACAAGTTTCTAGGCTATATGGTGACTCACTGGGGGATCGAGGTTAATCCCGACCAGATTAAGGCAATAAACAATCTATAACCACCTCGGAATCTAAAGGAAGTTCAGAAACTAATCGAAATGACTGCTGCCTTGAACCGGTTTATCTCCTGGTCTGCGGATAGATGCAGACCCTTCTTCCTGTTGATGAATAAATGGAAGAGATTTGAGTAGACCGAGGAATGCGCTTTAGCCTTCGAACAACTTAAGGAATATCTTTCTCATCCACCTATCATGTCCAACCCTGAGGTTGATAAAATTCTATTTGCTTACATTGCTATGGCCCCTCATGCCGTGAGTTTAGTGTTAATACGAGTTGACAGTGGCATACAACGGCCAGTTTACTATGTGAGCAAGTCACTACATGAGGCCGAGGTTCGTTACCTACCACTAGAGAAAGCCATCCTGGCAATAGTGCATGGTACGCGAAAGTTTCCTCATTACTTCCAAGCACATACAATTGTCATCCTAACTCAGCTTTCACTCAAGGCCATACTTAGAAGTGCTGATTACACGGGGAGGATTGCTAAATAGAGCACAATTCTGGGGGCTTTTGACATCAAATACATGACCTCGTACATTTGTCAAGGGCCAGGTCCTTGCGGACTTGGTGGCCGATTTCGTTGAACCCCCATCAGAAGTAGCAGAAGCGACATAGAACATGGATGAAAAATCAGTTGGCACAATCTCCCTACAAGAACCTTTGTGAGACCCATGATTTTTTGGATTTGAAAACAAAAAATTGTTTTCAAATCAAGGAACCAAACAAATTCTTAATCTTCCATTGGCCACATTTGAAATTCTGTCCATGTTTTGTTTTTGTTGATAATTTGATGGTTGAGATAGGAGAATTTGAATTCTGGATGTCTCTGTTGGAAATACTAAAAGGTGCTAATTGAGTTATAAAACATTTTGTTCCGTACTTGCTTTAAAGGCAAAGAAAACGTTGGATTCTAACAATAAGAGGAGTATTAAATTAACACAGCTATGTAGAACCACCAAATTGAAGCCAACCCTAATATGGGAACACAATTTATTTTAGCAAATAAAAAAAGAAAATCCAAAGGACCAGAACAGTGCTGGGTGTTTATGAGTTGGGATATTTTTTAAGGGTAAAGTTGGGTATTAGGACCCACTCCGACCGTAGGAACTCCGAACTTGTCATAACATTTCTCGGACTCATTGACACCAATTCCTAAATAATTAAGGCTAGATTGTTCTACACCAATGCTCATTAAAATAACCTACACCTCCTCTACACACACTACACGTAACCCACATCGCTATCGTGTGTATCAGGTTTCACGTGCACCGCCTTTCCCATCGTTGCTTCTCTTTCTCTCTCTAACACAAACCCACACACGCACACCCACCCCACCCAAGTCACGACCATCAATTCTTTTATAGCCATCGTCTTCCTTCCATTCACAGCCTCCATACGTTCAAAGTTTCAATCTTGTTCAACTTTTGTGCACGGCCTTTGTGATCATTCGTCTCCTAACACAAATTTAAGTTCATCTAACAAGCCAAGGTACGTGTTTTGTAAAGTTTTTTTAGTTTCTCAATCATCAAAATTTTTTTTTTTTTTTTTGGGTGATTTAGCAGTTGTAGCAAATTACAACCTACCCATTATTTCATATTTTGTCAATGATGATAAATAATAATAATATAAAATTTTGTATATTTTTGTACTGAAGGTGCATTGGTATGTGTGAATCTGTATGTGGGTGTTGATGTTTTTGGGGCTTTTGTGGGTGTATGAGTGTGTGTGTGATGTGTTTGTTTCGATTTTTTGGATGATCGGCTGATTGGTGGGTGATCAAATTGAGGTGGGCTTCGATTATATTGGTATCATTTTGGATTTTTTTATTTTATTTTTTTATGGTTTATGGATTAGGCTTCTAGACTTTAGAGCTTAATTCCTTTTTGTATGATTGAGATTTTTGCATTAGAAACTGATGAGTTAATCTTTTGCATTTGAGTTTTTGGCTAACTGATGAAGATCAAAGAAGTTATAGCTTATAAAAAATAAAGGGTCTTCTGGATAGAATTTATAGTTTTAACTTGAATCTAGCTATGTTTGATGTATATTTGCTATGTGGATATAGCTTGCAAATTGCAATATAGCGCCAGTGAACCGGATTCTGTCTTAACTGTTTTTGTTAAGAGAAAAAGAATGAAATGACGAAATAGGAAACAACTGCAAATGCAAAAAGCGACAAAATTGAAAAAGGAAAGATGAGGAGGAGCACTCAGCCGAAGTCAACCATCAATCCATGTGAATGTGTTGTGTAAAATGAGCAGTGCTTCATCCCTACCTGCTATTGTTGCTTCCAAATCTATCATGTCGGCCACAAGCAACTTGATGACAGAGTTTGGCCTGACTATGAATTTATGAAAGTAATAGAAATTTTCAGGTTGAAGAAATTACTGAGATTTCCTTTGAAGAGGCATGGGGGAGGATAGGAAAATACATTTGGTGGATTGGAAGCTGTTGTATTCTCTGCTGTGTGATGGGCCTTGGGTATTGGAAGTTGAGTTCTTTCAAATATGTTTTGTTAGGAAATGGTTATGGTGGTTTAGTCTTGAGACCGATAATCTGTGGAAATGGTTGGTGGAGGTGAAATATGGGGAGAAGGAAGGAGAAAACGGGCTCTAAACTATGTTTGTTACTTACATAGGGTTGGAATTTGGAAGGGGATTAGGGAAATTTGGGAAAATTTTTCTAGATACATTACGTTCATAACTGGGGATGGAAGAAAAGTGCAGTTCTGGTTTGATGGGTTGTGCATGGACAAGGCATTAATAGATATATTTAAAGAGTTGTTTCAAATAGCAGTACACACAATGTCAATGGTATATGATTATATGGAGATTAGCTGCCCCTGTGGAGGGGAGGGAATGCTAAAAATTGGAATTCCACTTTTGTGAGACCAGTGTGGGATTGGATTTGTAATCTGTCAATTCTCTTTTCAACTTGCTATATTTTGTTAAGATAAGAGTGGTGTGGAGGATAGGGTATGTTGGAAGCTGAGCAGGCAGGTAGGTAATTTTACAACCAGATCTTATCATGAGGTTTTGAGAGGGAATAATGGTTCAGCTATTTGGAGACTAGAGACACTACCACGGGTGGCTTTGTTAGCATGGACAACAGCTTTGGGGAAAATTCTCACAGTTGACAATCATGTTAAATGTGGGATGACAGTGCAGTGCTGGTGTATTATGTGCAAATGAAGTAAGACTATAGATCATTAGTTTTACCATGTTAAATGTGGGATGACTGTGCAGTGCTGGTGTATTATGTGCAAATGAAGTAAGACTATAGATCATTAGTTTTACCTTTCTCATTTGCTAGGGAGCTTTGTACCTTCATATTTGTGCTGTTTGGAGTTGATTGGGTGATGCCTAGTTTAAGGATCTGCTGCATTGCTGGAGAAGGATGCTTAAGTTTTTTACAGAAAAAGTTAAGACTAAATATTTAAAGTGCATGCCATTTTATCTTATGTGGGCATCATATTTTCAGTTTGAAGTCTTAATTTCAAAGATTATGCTTCTATGCAATCAAATTTAAGTTCACATCTCCTCTGAAAACTAGTAGCCCATTTGACTTTTTTGAATAAAATAGAGCTCCTGGGCTGTTCACCATGATTTTAAACAATACTATGGGACTGCTTTCTCAAACTAGCTCTTAAGTTTGGCTGAATATGAGTTATCTTTTTTGGTCATTTATGTACTTTGTTTACCTTTATGGATGAAAAAATTGTGTTACAATGGATATTTACAATGGATTTAGCAATGTGTTATAATATTTAGATTATATTAAGGACATTGAATATTGAGAGGGAAAATCAAAGGTTTAAGTAAAAACAGATTGTTTTGGTTAAATATCTGAGTAATCACTGAAAGTGTAAAAGTGACCATTTTCTAAATTAAATGGTTACAAGTTACCGCAAGATAGTTTGTTCATTTTTATTTTTGCTTTTATCATATGATATATTATTAACTGTCCCAAAAGCTTAAGCTATTACGAAAGGGTGAATTTAATCACTTAACCATCTTTTTACTTCATATTTATTTTTCAGGTTAAATTTCAATTGTATTAAGTTCTTTGGGGTTGGGGAGGAAGGTAGAAAAAAATTTCCCTTTGCATGGGAAAAGAATGCCGGATTTGAGAAGTGGAGTTCGGCGATCAAAGAGGGTCAATAATGTCCAAGAGAATGCTGACGTTGTAGTTCCAGCTGTTTGTCCTGGTGCTGGAAAAGGTAAAACGAAGCTTCAGTTCTGAACTCAACTTTGTGATATCCAATTACCCCAGCGTTTCTTTTATTCCAATCCAGGTCCAGCTGGTAGAGGCAGAGGTAGAGGGTTTAGAACTATGAATCAAGGTAAGAATGCCAAGCCTCTTGGTACTGGAGCTGGTGGCCGGGGACGTGGGGCTTTGGATTTACCAGGGAGAGAGGTGGTTGCTATTCAGGATGAGCCGGTGGTTCAGAAAAGTGCGGAAAAATTAGCTGCTGCTGGAAAGGAGGGAAGCACAAGTCCACTTCCTGAAAGAGTACTATTTTTAAAGCCCTTCTGCTTTCGTATACATAAAATTGTGTTTGCTATTTTTCTCTAGCTTCTCCAGTTCATCCTTTCATTAAATTTGTACTTATCAATGATTGTATGTACATGTCAACTTACTTATATCCCCCATAGTTGTTTTTACTTTTTAATATCTGCATTGTGTATTATTTTTAAGTTTACCCAGATTAGCATTAGCACCTTCAAAATGAATTGCAAAATAATCTAGGTAACTTTATTAAGTGTCCTGGCCTAGCAACAAATTTTGCCCCATTTACCTAGTTTTTTTAAGCTCACCAACTTTGAGGGAAGACTCTTGGAGGTGCTAAGTGGGGTATCTTTGCTTCAAAGAGGCCTTCTTGCTTTGAGACACTGGTAAATTGACTTCTACAAAATTATGCTGCTGAATTTTTTTATGCTTTCTTTAAAGGATAAAGTTTTCCTTTAAACCAGGACCAGGTTGAAGGAATCTCTTCGAACCTATTATGCAGTGGTTCATAAGACCATCTTTGTGTATTTTAATCACATGATTCATTAAATCATTTAAACAAGCCATATGATTATTAAATAGATAATGTGATTAACAATACATGTGGATGCTCATTTGAGGTGCTATTTAGTGGGTGGAGGAACTTTCCTCCAAACTACTTTGAAGGAAAATGTTGTTAGACCTTTTTAACTTTCATTTCAAAGATGGTGTAACAGTTATTGTGGAAAAAATTAAAATGTCTTTCTTGAAAATTTTCAAGCAATTGAAGTGTACATGTTTTTCACTTATCATATCATATATTTTAAAATACATTCAATATGTACTTATTAATGGTATGCATCGTTTTACATAAAATGTACATTTTCTGATGCATGCTTGTACTTATTACATTAAGATATTAACAACTTTGTGTTACTTGTGTACATTGTCTCCGTGCCTTTCATGTTTTAAAACATGTCTTTTGAAGAAATAAACGATTTTTTTTTTCTTTTCTTTTTCGATTTGTCATTTTCAGGTTCAGGTTGGTAAGTCCCCTGTGTACAAGTTAGATAGAAAGCTAGGCAAAGGGGGTTTTGGGCAAGTATATGTTGGAAGAAGAGTGACCGGTGGCGCAGGGCGCTCTGGGTCTGATGCCTCTGAGGTTTATTCTCTCGTGCATCCTTAGTATACCTGTGTAAATTTCTGAAGGTAGTTGGTTCTTCTGCTAATGGCTATTTCCTGTACCTTTTTGTAGGTTGCTTTGAAATTTGAGCATCGAAAAAGTAAAGGATGCAATTGTGCCCCTCCTTATGAGTGGCAAGTATATAGGTAAGTTAAATTCTTACTATGATACTATTTTTTGAACTCTGACATGTATGATGTGACTAATCTTTCTTTTCAATTACCATAAAGCACTCTTAATGGGTGCTATGGACTACCCTTGGTCTATTACAAAGGTCAACAAGGAGACTACTATATCCTAGTGAGTACTTTGCTAGCACCATTTATTTTTGAATGTCTATGTATGTTGAACCTGCTAACTGTCATTGATACATGATCATTCCTGATTGCAAATGTAGGTGATGGACATGCTAGGCCCTAGTTTATGGGATGTCTGGAACTCTAGCAACCAGTCGTAAGTAAAGTTTAATGCTTCTTGAAATTGTTTTCTTCCCAATTATGAAGTTCTACTGTTCAATACTTTGTTTTATCTCTTATCATCCTTACTCCCCACACAGGTTGTCCGTAGAGATGGTTGCTTGTATAGCAGTGGAGGCAATATCAATTCTAGAGCAGCTTCATTATAAAGGGTACCTTGCAACTTTTTTGTCTTTTCTTTTCTCTGTATCTTCTTTGGGGCTAATAATATATTCATAATTATTGGGTTTCTACTCCAGTTTTGTACATGGAGATGTTAAGCCAGAGAACTTTTTGCTTGGTCAGCCTGGAACACCTAATGAAAAGAAGTTGTATCTTGTTGATCTTGGTTTGGGTATGTCTTTTCTGTTAGAAAATGTAACAACCCTTAATAGACATCTGGATATGCATCTATACTTTTGGTATTCTGGTTGTAATTGTAATTGGTCTATTTCTTGTTCAGCTTCAAGATGGAAGGATGCTTCTTCTGGTCGTCATGTTGATTATGACCAGAAGCCTGATGTTTTCAGGTGACTACATGCCTCCCTAAGGGTGTCTTTCTTTCAGTGGAGGATCAGATTGTGAATATGGTTCTAGAAACTCCTTAATCTTGCTTTCAAATACCCAAGGAAACAAACCTTGCTTGAGAACAATTCTGTAATATTTCAAAACAAAGGAAAAAAGCCTTCTTATTTTTCTAGAAATCCTTATTTCAGTGATAAGCTGGCTTAAGTGGTTCAAAATCTTATTTTTCTTATGTTAAGCCTTTTATTCTATTTTATTTATATTATATTTGTGCCTCTTCTAACTCAAAATATATATTTTTCAGATCAAGTGCACATATAAGCTTTATATTAACACAACTCGATTTGTCTTATGTTTTTGACAGGGGAACTGTTCGTTATGCAAGTGTACATGCTCATTTGGGTAGGACAGGGAGCCGAAGGGATGACCTTGAGTCATTAGCATACACCCTAATATTTCTCCTTAGAGGGAAACTTCCCTGGCAAGGTTATATTGTAAGTTCACTCCACCCTTCCACCTTGTATTAATTGGCATTGGAAAAATTGGGGAATTTGTCTACATGTGCTTGTGGTGGGTTTAGGGGTAGGAAAATTTGTGGATCTAGGGTTTAGAATTATTGAAGAAAGGGTTATGAGGTTGTGTTAGGAATTAAAAGATAGTTTGATGAGTTATTTGATTACTATTTGGTAGAAGAAAGAATGTGGAGTCTTAGGGTTTTAATTTAATAGGTAAAAGGGCTTGAATTGGGGTAGTAAGGAAGAAGAAAAATTGAGAATTTCATGGTGTTTTAGGGGCTATGTGAAGAGTACCTGTGAGTAAAACCCCAAGAAAGAGAAGAAGAAAAGGGAGAAGAGAAAGAGAGAAAAGAACACTCAAAGGCTAACATGCCTCAATGCTCAAAACACAATATTTTTATTATCATTTTTTGACAAGTAAAATATTGCATTAATTAAATGAAAAAAGGGTGTCGGTCACATACACAGTATGTATACACCAGGTACACCAACATCAAACACTAAAAGTACAACTGTCAAGCATCTTAAGTAAAATAGTAAAAGAAAACAAACTTGAGGCATTTATCCAAATCACAAAACTAGTACATCAGGTCAGAGTCAGATTTTTTTCATCCTTCAAAAGTCCTAGCGTTCTTCTCCCACTAAGTGGCCCACATGAGACAATGGGGGACCACTCTCCAAATCACAAAACTAGTACATCTGCCAAATTTTCCTTTCCAATGTGCTAAAAGCTCCACATCACCCTTTGGCATAACACAATGAACCTCAAAAAGAGAAAATACCATGATCCAAAGCTCTTACACAATAAAACAATGGAGGAGAAGATGATTGATGGTCTCCCCATCCCTCTTATTCAGGCAACACCATTCTATAATAATTAGTCATTGCTTTCTGAAGTTATCAGCAGTTAGGATTTTTCCCCTAATTGATGTCCAAAGGAAAAGACTGTCCGTTGTTGGAACTATAGGCTTCCACAGACTCCTCTTAAGGAAAAGATGAATGGGCTGTGAAATGTAACATTTTAGAATAGGATTCAACTTAAAAGACAGTCCATGAAGAAGGATTCAGCAAAGAGTATCCACTCCACCTTGCCTTATCACCCCAGAATAAATTGTGTCCATAAAAGAGGCAACAGACTCCAGCCCCCAATCTTGGACTGGTCGAATAAAGCTGACATCCTAGTGGTTATTATCCCCAAAAAAAGTCCAAAGATCTGCCACCAAAGCATCCTTATCTTGTGTGATACTAAATAGTTCCTAGAACCTCTATTGCAACGGTAGCCTGCCACACCAGGAGTCAGGCTAAAACTTTATAGAAGAGCCATCGCCTACCTTGAAGCTGATGAACCAGTTAAAACCCTCCCAGTCATCTCCCTTTGAACACATTGAGCACATATTTATAGGATTCTTTCTTGTACTAGGAATCTTAGGCCTCCTAGTTTGACTGGTAAACTAAAAACCTAATAAAATGCTTACTTGGACCCTAATAAAATGCTTACTTGGACCCAAATAAAATAAAACCTAAAACACTTAGTATCTTCTAGAAAATTCTGGACTCAACTGAAGTACCCAAAATACCCTTAATTTGCTTCATTTGCAGTATATACAGATTTGCTGAATGCAAAATTGACCATAACTCCGGCTGGTGCATGGTTGTTTTATTACCAAAAAACTTATCAAAAAAAGAATTGACCATAACTCATAAAATAAAAACCCAATTAAAAAACTGTTTTAACCCTAAAATAGACATATCTATAACTTTAAAGCCATACAATAGTCACTTCATCGCTATATCATTAACAATTGCAATTTCTTAGCTTAGATTACCTAGCATTTTGTTCCCATTCTATTTTCCCTGTCCCTATGTTTCTACAATGTTTAATAGTCTCTTGGCTGTAGGGAGAAAACAAAGGATTTCTTGTTTGTAAGAAGAAGATGGCAACTTCTCCTGAGATACTATGTTGCTTGTGTCCTCCTCCTTTTCAACAATTTTTTGAGATGGTGACCAATATGAAGTTTGATGAAGAACCAAATTACTCAAAGCTAGTTTCCCTTTTTGACAACAATATGTGTTCCAATGCAACATTGCGACCTATCAGAACTGATGGAGCTATAAAGGTGGTTTGGTGTTTTAAACTTATTGATCTTCTTTCATGGATTATCTCTTAAATATTTGTTGTTGACTCTTGCATGCATTATAGGTGGGTCAAAAAAGGGCGAGATCACTTGTTGAGTTAGAAGATGGTGGGCAGCTTAATAAGAAAGTTCGACTAGGAACTCCTGCCACCCAATGGATCTCAGTCTATAATTCCCGATCAGCAATGAAGCAGAGGTGAATGACGCTCAAATATTGTTGGACTTAGAGGCCACTCCCCCTTCTTCTATATTAGTAATAGTACCTAGAGATTTCTATAAAAATATATATTGTTTCTGTCTGATAATTTTTTGGTTGATGTGTAGCTTTGATAATAACTCAAAGTCATGTTCTTTGTTTTGTATGGTTAAAAAAATTAACATTGGAGTCTTATCATTAAATCATTTGAAGCACAATTTAAGGTCACTGTGGGAATTAGTTATAGATATTTACATCATATCTTGGTGTTTAGCTAGGCTACTTGATCTCTTTCTGAAAGGAGAATGCATATTAAAGTTATAGATATTATACTGGAATCAGCTGTTATACCTGCTTTTCGTTGGTAGTCTTATTCGAATCTTTACAGAGGGAAAGAGCCTTTTGAGATTGAATCCATGATCACCTTTGATTGCGTTGGCTAAAACTTTTACTTAATGACGGCCAATTATAATTGTTAATGTAAAATTATCTGTTTTCACTTGTTGGTTTTAGATTCTTTATCTTATTTACAAGTAATGGCATGCCTTAACTGCAGGTATCACTACAATGTTATGGATTCAAGACTAAACCAGCATGCAGATAAAGGAAGAGAAGATGGTTTGTACATTAGCTGTGTATCTTCATCATTGAATTTGTGGGCCATCGTTATGGATGCAGGGACAGGTTTCACATCCCAGGTTTATGAACTATCACCCATGTTCTTGCATAAGGTGGGTATTACCATAACTTGTCATCATCACTGACAGCATGTCAAAATCATGCTCTGAAAACTTATCCAAATTTCTACCTAATTCATGCCTTTCTCTTTACCTGTATAAAAAAGGAAAACTATAACTTGACATCTTTTTTTGAACTTCATATTCAATAACATGGTGGTTTAGCTACTTCATTTCTTCTAATTTTATTTGTCAGGAGTGGATAATGGAACAGTGGGACAAGAATTACTACATCACTTCAGTGGCTGGTGCATGCAATGGCAGTGCCTTGGTGGTAATGTCCCAAGGTAAGTGACAGCGATTTAATCTTTCCTTTATTTCTGCAACCTTCACTCTGTTTATCTAATTCTTAAGAGTGGCATTTGAGATGCTTAGGTTTGGTGACCACAATTTGTTTCTCAAAAAGAAAAAGAAAAAAAGAGTACATTTTGACATCCTTGTACGACTGGATGCGTGCTCATGGTGTCATTCTATGTCTTTTGTTGGTTTCTCAATTTCCCTCTCTTTATGGTTTGTAATCTTTGCTCTTGGGATTGTTCACACCCTTTGTGACAGTTTCATTTCTTTTTCAAATGAAACTTTTACTTATATATAAAAAAAAACCACAACTTGTTTCATGAGTTAGCAAACATTAGCTTAATTATGGGAAACCAGCTTCTGAAAGCTGGTATTATTTGGGCATGATAACTGAATTTCCTGGGTTAATGCTTCTGTTACTTTTATTTTTATCTGATTGACATATCTCTTCCTTGATGTATTCTGGAAAGAGTATATACTATGATATTATAGGATTCTTTGAAGTAGTGATTATTAAATTTGAACATAATTTTCTTCACTAGATCCTACATTCCTTTTCTTGTCACTTTTCACCTTTATTTGGGTGGATTTAATTTATTTCTAGAGTATGTTGTCTTACTTGTCAAAAAAGAAATCTGTTTAGCAATTATTTCTTTTATGGCACTTGGACAGTTTTGGTTGGGAGTTTCTTCCAAAAGCTGGAAAGTCCCTTTGAAACCAACTGAGCCAAACTTTGCACAGCCCTAGTTCTGATGAAAGTTATTGATTCTAAATTTGTTGGTTATCAGATTGCATCAGAAATTGCAAGTTTTTTTTTTTTTTTGAAAAATAGTTCTAAAGTAGGCTTCATAGTAATGATCAGGTCTTCATTATCTTTCCCCTGCAAGTTTTCTGGAGCTATTTTTTTGGGTAATATAATGCCAATATTGCTTTTCTTGCTATTGAAGGGGTGCCTTACACTCAGCAGTCCTACAAAGTCAGTGATGTTTTTCCTTTCAAATGGATCAATAAGAAGTGGAAAGAAGGCTTTTCAGTCACCTCCATGACCACTGCAGGTAGCAAATGGGGTATTGTCATGTCCCGAAATGCAGGTTATTCTAATCAGGTAGTTCAATTTCTTATTGCAATATTCCTTTCAAGATGAAATACTGGAAAAAGCACTTACGCCATGTACTGTATTCTTAGGTTGTTGAACTTGATTTCCTCTATCCAAGTGAAGGGATTCATAGAAGATGGGAGGGTGGATATAGGATCACCTCTACTGCTGCTACTGCAGATCAAGCTGCATTTATACTTAGTGCACCCAAGAGGAAATCACTAGATGTGGCACAAGAAACTCTGAGGACATCAGCTTTTCCTTCTAACCATGTTAAGGTACTTTTCCCGATTTATTAGCGAGTGTTTACATAATGCTATAGAATGATTATTTATATCTACGTTAAATCTTGTTTTGTGGAATATAGAAAGTTATTGTTGTTATTTTTGAAAGAAGTTTTTTTTTGACTCCTCCCCTCCCTTCCCCCTCAAAAAAAAACTGGGTTTAGTGATTCCATTCTAATAGATTGCATTACAAATGCTATATATGTGTGTACCTATTTGCTTTATAAAAAAAAAAAATACAAACCTATTTGCTGGACCGTCCCAAATATCAGCAGAAGTGGAAAGTCTTGAAGCTCCCCTGCCCCACCCTTCATTTTATAGTTGAAATTTTGGAATTGAACTTAATTACTAAAGAGTGACAGCTTTCGATAATTTGGATCAATAATTCATAAAGATGGAGAAATTGAAGGGATCATAGGATAAGAGTAGGGTTGATGAAGTGGAGAAGCGCATTAAGAGTGTTTTACGATCGTAGAATACCCATTAAGCTAAAGAGAAAATTTTATAAGACTGCTATGTGACCAGTTATGCTTTATGACACCAAATGTGGGGTTGTTAAGAAGTATCATATTCATAAAATGAGAGTAGCTGAAATGAGAATTTTAAGATATGGATAAGTGGAAATACATAGAAAGATAGGAATTGAAATGAAGAAATTCGCCTAAAGATAGGGGTAGTCCCTATTGATGAAAAGATGAGGGAGAGTCGTATTGTTCATAGGAAGGCGACTGATGCACCAGTAAGAAAGAGTGAGTTTATCCAAGTTGAAGGAACGAAAAAAAGGTAGAGGAAGACCTAAAATCATATTAGTAGAAGTAATTAAAAATGACATGTCAATAAGGGAGTAACAAAAAGTATGACTTTAGATAGAGTAGAATGGAGGAAAATAATACATATGGTTGACCCTAACTAATTCGTCAAGGATCTATAGCTGAACCCAAAATTTTAGGATTAAGGCTTTGTTGTTGTACTTTTAACTACCAAGTATTTTACAGAAAACTGATATGTTTTTGCCTTCAGCTGAAGTTTGAACTAGAGTAAATTATATTCCTCCCCAGGGTGTCACTCTTAATTTAGAGTTGTCTTATTTATACATAAACCATCATTTTATGTGATTAATTGGGATAAAGGATGTTAAATGGTCCAACTTTACATAATATACTTCCAAAAATAAATTTTTTTTGGGCTGTACTGAAACTATGGAATTAGGTGTATTTTATTGGATCCCAAGTTCCAACTAAGTAAACTGGAGGCTAAGTTTTATCATTGGGAGGCACTGTAAAGAAGTCTATGGTGTCAGCCATACCTTATGGAAAACATACCTAATGTGTAATTTACAGAAAGCAGAGCACAACTAGGCCTATGCAAATGTGTTCATTTATGCTAAAAGACATGTTCTACTCTTCTCACGAGGAAATAAAATTTCAGGATTTTATGAATGTGTGACATATTTGGGGGAGATAAGATTATGGAAATAGTTTTAGCTCTCAATGACCTAATGGAAGATTGTCTGCAAAATCCTTCTAGTGAAACAAACTTGCTTGGAATGTAGTGCTATAGAATTGGAATCATATGTTATTTTGATTACTTTTACATGTGTATATTTGTTTCAACAATTACTTAATGGTTTGATGGATTTCTCACTCAAGTACTTGCATTTTGTTATATAAATGGATGGGCCAATGAGCTCTTGCTCAAATGGCACCTCCTCCTTTTGTAAGAGCAAGTTAGAGGGTGAGGTCATGGTTCGAGACCCATTTTGATCTATTAGAAATATTTGCTATATAAAATATTTGATCTTTAAATGTTTGCCATATAAATGGATGATTTTGATCTAGTGGAAATATTTGCTATATAAAATATTTGATCTTTAAATATTTGCTATATAAATGGATGATTTTGATCTAGTAGAAATTGATCTTTGTTTTTGGCTATATGGCAGGAGAAATGGTCAAAGAATTTATATATCTCATCTATCTGTTATGGGAGAACAGTGTCTTGAAGTTTCAGACTTGGATAGAAGAAGAAATTGCACTTGCATTGTTAGCAGGTACAATATTTATACATCTCATTTTCATCTTCAATGTTGGATTCCCTTGTTAAAAAAAGGCCTTCAATGTTGGATTCAATGATGAGTTTCTATTGTTTCAGATCTCAACAATTACTGCCTTTTCTTCTAGCTTTATGCTTGACAGTAATTGGTCTCATTGTTATTTTTCCTTATTGGCCTGTATTCAAATGAGGAGCATATACCCTGCAAATTTATTGCTGCACTCCCTGGATACTAAGGACTGAAGAAACATTTCTTTTTAATATTGCGCTCACTCAAACTTGTAGTTCTATTACAATTAAAGACACAAGTCCTAGAATTTACCTACCAGTACAAAAAAGGGTGTTTAATGTCAGAAAAGCAATTACTTGATTACAAGGATTTTATATTTTCATTCCTTCTTATAGCTAGAGTCGCACTATCAAGAATTTGATGCCAGATTGGATATGTATATATTTTTATGCTGGCAGAAAACTTTCGTAAGATCACATCTTCTTGTCATTCTGGATTTTCTAATCCTATATGGACATTGCCCCTTGCATCTATTTGAGTAACATTACCCCCCACAAACTTTTGGAAGGCAAAATAGATTTCTTGTGAATCTTATGAGCTTAGACTGTTTTGTTTCTAAATGAGGACCTCCAAAAATTTTGGAATATGCACAAGTTGTGGAGTGCACATATATAAAAGCTGACATTATTTCTGCAAAGCTTGTCTCCCATTAGAACAGAATATTAAAAAAGGTTTGGCTTTATTTCTGTAGATGCAATCGTTCAAAAGATTAGGTTGTGCCCTAGAAGTGCCTTACACAATTAAAACCTTTGGTCCACCGTCTGCCTCTCTCTCTCTCTCTCTCATATCCTAGAGAGACGCTAAGAGTCTCCCATACTAGGGAATCACCAGTCCCCAAACCAGACCTTGCGAAATTGTGTGGTCCCTATGGTAGTAGGGTTAGTAGTTCAATCAAAATATTACTTGTTCATCCTAAAAAAGGGTATGACTTGAACCTGCCTAATGAGCCCTAGTTCACATGGCATTTTCTCCCTCAATAAAGAATGGTGTAGAGGGTGAGGTTAATTCAAGATCCATTGAATAAGTTGTGGAGTGAGAACTAACAACTAAGTGACCTTAGTTGTGTGGAGGTTATCATTTCAAACTCCTTGAGCATTACTCCAGTTGGGTTGGCACATTGCATGGGTTATGGGGGGTGATTGGTTCCATCCCTTGTAAAAATTAAAAAGACAGTAGTGTAAGCATATGGTCTTTATAGGCTTGCGTTTTACTCCTGGGACTCATTGACCTCAATCCTTTTGATTATTGTTTATAAAATTAAGTCCTGTACTTTTGTACTAATAACTCTTAATTAATTTATATATATCTACTTGAATAGGTCTTAACTTTCATATTATCACTTCTATACAGGCTGGCGATTGCATGGCACCACCTGTTATTGGTCCTATTGCTGGGGCTTTTGAGTGGCTCGGAATGTTTTGGAGTAAGCATAAAGTTGCTTTCATTCATGTAGTCTTGCCTGCGAAGAAAAGCGTACAGAAAGAAGCTTGAATTATGCCGGCATCATTCTTTTTGGTCATGTCTGGCAGAGGCTGTTCAATTCTGTACAGTTCCCTGTGGATGGGGTTTATCCTATGTTTTCTGTAATAGTTTGATACGAATAGGATCAGCAATTTGAAAACCTTTAATAGGCCGTTAAAGTTTGAAAAAGGATCAGAGATGTTCGACAGCTCTGTTGGTGCTGCAACAGTGGTTTACCTCAAAATATGTCATGTCATTGTTATGATCATAAAGGCTTGTATCATTATCAATGGATGTATGTTGTAACAATATTACATAATTTTTTTTTTTTTTTATGAATTATAATGAGTTTCATTAGAAAAAGCGTAAAGAGTTCAACTCTAGTAAGTACAGATGGCCATGGGTAGGGTATGGATCGGGTATATCCATACCCGATCCGAAAAATTTACCCATGGATACCCGATTATCAATACTCGATAATATTCATACCCGAATCTTACCCAAACATATTATTCATGGATATCCATACCCTACCCGAAACTCATTCAAATTTTTTTTTTTTATTCAAAACATTATAACATAAAAACTAACCAAATTAGAAGTTTGTAAAAATTATTGTAATATAGTTTGTAACTCTAGCATTTTTCTTATAATTATACAGGGAATATGCAAAAAAATGAGTAAGATACGCATATGACAAGGACTTTATACCTTCGGCTATACATAGAAATTCAAACACACAGACCCCACACACATACTGACATGATTATAAGCTAGAATATGTAAGAAAGTCCGGCAATAAAAAGGAACTTGGGCACAATGTACACCAATTTATAAATATTAATAGATTCCGGTCAATATAATATGTTCTCCCTCCAATACACAGAAACAAACTCAGGCTTACAACAGTTGAAAGAAACACTTTATCTACCTTAAATGGCTATAAAAACTCACAACCACTTAAGCTGAGGCCAACTGATGAGCCTTCATGGTAGAAATCTAGATATTAGCATGTATGTACACATTAATTTAAGCTCCCATTAAAGCCCTGTAGTATCTCAGAAAATCCTGCCGAACACATCTTATTCATGATCTTAAAACTTTGATTCAACCTACTGATACAACCCCAGGTACCACCAGTTCACAAAAGTGGAAGAAAAACAAAAGCTTCAGCCCAATGTAGATAAACAAGAGAAGCCATCTCCATTTTGTACAATCTTCATCAGTCCATCCAAAAGTGGACTAGTCACTGACGGTGAGAGGTTTTTTTTTTTTTTTTTTTTTTTTTTTTTTTTTTTTTTTTTTTTTTTTTTTTTAGGGCCGGGTATGGATATTATCTATACCCTACCTGAAAAATTCGGGTAATATCCATACCCTACCCGGTTGAGCTCTACCCATTAAGAACCAGGTATTACCCGAAACATTTGGATCGGGTAAGATTGGATATCCATTACCCAATGGGTATGACCATCCCTACTAGTACGACGGGAAGGTATTTATTGCTGTATATAATTGTAGAAGACAATTCCATAATTCCCTCAGAATAAGACACGCACGCATACCATTAAACACATGGTTTAAACACCATTTAAACAAAATGGTGTGCCATTTGATTTTAAACTGTTTTACTATAAAGAAAACACAAACAAAACAACAATAGGAAAAACTATGTCAGATTGAAGGGCAGAAGAAAAAAGAAAAAGAAAAAGAAGAAGACAGATTCCATATTACTTGAGACCCCAGAGAGATACCATATCACCACTGGCCTACCGCCACCGTCGAATGACTGAAACCACTAGACAGAGGGCCACTATTGGCAAAGTTTTCTCTTTTTTCTTTCGCTATAGGTTTGGGTATTTTGGTTGATTATTTTTATTTTTATTTTTATTTTTTTTTATTTTTTTATTTTTTTATTTTTTTTTCAGGTTGGATTGTTTTTAATTTAGGATTCATGTTAGATTTTGGATTATATTATGGTATTTGGGTTAGAATTGGTTTCGTTTTGGTTTTTCCGGTTTCTAAATATAATTTACAATAGGTCTTCTCAATTTGTTATATTTTTATGGATTAGAGAAATTACAAAATGTATTTGATTATTCACCGCAAAGAAACGGAGTTCAAAACAGTTGTATGTAACTAATCTTTTGGATTAAATTAGTCTTCTTTCTAATTTTCTCATGCTTTTTTTTGGTTTTGTAATGGACTCTGTGTCGAGGCTTCTATAACAAGTGGCATTGGCAAGTGTTGTATTTAAAAAAAACATGTTTTCTTAAATAATTTAGAATGTTTAATTTGTTCATTAAAATTTGTTGAAGATAATTTATTTTCCCTAAAAATTAAACAATTTTTAAAATTACTTTTCATATTTCTATCTCTATCAATATTTCATTTTATTATTTTATAGTGTGTTATGTTTGATTGAAATTATTTTATAGTGTGCTATGTTTTTCCAATTTTTTTTTCTCTACAGCTAAACTTTTTAAGTTTCAAATAAATTATTCAAATTCTTCATTCTTTTAAATGAGATTATTATGATAATAAAAAATCATAACAAAATTACTTTTTAATATTACTCAAATAATTGATAGACACATTTAAATGCATAGCCAATGTTGTGTTTTGATAAATTCAAATTCTCACTTCCAAAATAGCTAAGTATGAACTCAAACAAAAATCAAACCAAAGTTGAGAGAGAGAGAGAGAGAGAGAACTTGAGTTGGGGAACTCAAAAATACAACACCAAAATGCATTAACCTAAAATAGAGTTATAAAAAAACACAATGTTTCATCATCCTAAAGCTGAGTTGCAAGAAATAATAAAAAAATCTATAGAGAGAGAGAATAATAATAATTTTTTCAAGAGAGAATGTGAGAGACAATAACAAATTTATAGAAAATTGGATGAGAAGAAAAAGAGTTAAAAGATATAGTAATAAATACAAAATTATCATAGTCATGCTATGTAATAGAATATCACTATATTCTTATATACTATCTTTTTAATGCAATAGGATAGCATCTATGAAATTAAATAAAAGAAAAAGATAACAACTTAAAAACATAAAACTAAATCACATCAACTCAAACTAGAGTTCTAAAGAACACAAAAGTTAGTCAACCTAAAATGGAGATGCAAGATAAAAAAATCCACCAAAAAATGAAAAAAAAAAAAATTGAGAGAGAGAGAGAGAGATAACCTTTTTGTGTGGGAAATGGGAAAGTTATGCATAAAATGTGAGAGAATTGCAAATTTATAGTAAAATAATGAAAATAAGAAGAGGTAAAAATAAATGAAGATAAAAAGATAGATGAAGAATAATATTAAGGTAGATAATAATAGGGAGATAAAAATGTAAAATGGAGGGAAAATGTTGGAAAAAGTGTAACAATAATTTGGGGATTAATAAGAAGAAAAAGAGTTAAAAATAAGAGAGAGAGAGAGAGAGAGAGTGAGAGAGATAGAAATAGGTGGATAATGGAACTGCTGATGTGGCTCAATAGAAACATATATAGATGGTATATCTCTCACAAAAGGCACTGTTTTCAGTGACATCTAGGTTCCATAAAGAGAATGGAGGTAGAATTGTAAAAGTGGTGAAAGCAGAGTTAGTGTTCCCAACCCGCCTTTGTTTCAACTTTCAAGCAAATCCAAAGGCAGGCATTAGAAACATTCATTCAGGCCAAGAATTAGAAGAATTACCCTCCTGAAGAACCCACCTGTAAGTTCTGGGAATTAAAAAAAAAAAAAGGGAAAACTTTTCTTTTATTGACTTTCTTTCATTTTCGGAAAAGCATATATATATATATATATATATAAATATATATATTAATTACTAGAAGGAATGACGAACAGTAAAACAGTGGCTTTAATGCTTTATATTATATTAAATAACTCAGGAGTTATATTAAATGCTTTTATTTGATTGTGGAATTTGTCTACGGTTTCAAGGGATTAAATTTTCTATTTCTGCCGATGTAGTTTAGGCTGTGTTTGGTTGCTGTAAAACGTTAAGGAAAATGTTTCCATATGTTTGGTTGCATTTCAAAAAATTTTCCGGAAAATATTTTCTGGTGTTTGAAAAAGAAGAAGGAAAACACAAATCCAGAAAACACAAGCCACAACCCAGGAAAAAATCATCAACGATCGCGATCCAAGATCGCGATCTCGCTGGCGCGATCTCGCGAAGGTGAGATCGCGATCAATGTCGCGATCTCGCAACGGTGTGATCTCACGTTCGCGAGATCGCAATCGACGCTTCGCGAGATCGCGCCGTCGATCGCGATCTCGATCTGGCGCGATCTTGCAAATGCGAGATCGCAATCAACGGCGCGATCTCGCGTTCGCGAGATCGCGCCGTTGATCGTGATCTTGATCCGGCGCGATCTCGCGAAGGCAAGATCGCGATCTCGCGAAGCGTCGATCGCGGTAGTCGGATTGGAGCTCATGAGATCGGCGCGGACTGGAGCTCGGAGTATGCCGGCGATCGTTGGACTGACGCTCGGTCTTCTCCTCTCTCGCGCGCACGCTCTCTCTCTTTCTCTCTCTCTCTCTTTTTCCGGAAATACTTTGAAGTGAAAATGAGGGGAGAAAATCATTTCCGGGTCAAAGGTGAAAATATTGGTCAACCGGAAGTCATTTTCCGGAAAATATCATTTTCCGTGACAGCCAAACAAGTGGTTTTTACGGAAAATGATTTCTGGAAACGGTTTTCACCCAATTCAAACACAACCTTAGAAGAAAAAAAAGAAAAAAGAAAAAAGAATGGATGGAAATAGAAATAGTCCACTACTTTTACTTCAAGTAAGCAAACGGGATTTCTAACTCTTGCTACAATGTTGTTTTGATTTTTTTAATATATTTTTAGTATGTAATGAACAGTAGAAGTTTTAATATCGTGGCTTTTATCTATGTGTTGATGCTAAGAATCTTGATTAAAATGTTGATTTAAAAAAAAGAAAAGAAATTACCTGACCTATACGTCACATTTTTTTTGATGATTTTTATTTTTTGATGAATGACCTATATGTCACACCACTCATATCATTTTTTTACTTACTAGTAACCACTTATTACATAAGTAATTTATAAAAAACTTGCAGTTCTAGCATTTTCCTCATTTTAGTGACCATAAAAAAAAAATATAAATCTAAAATCTAAAACAGAATATACAAACCCAAAAAAAATAAAAAACTCAACAACAAAAATTACAGTAAAACTAAAAACAAAATTAAGTTCAATTAATTAATTTTATCCAAAATAAATAACCCTGCCATTAAAAAATTCTAAACAAAAATAATTTTGTTCTTACCTACACAAAAAAAAAAAAAAAAATTTCGACTACTAAGTAGCAGAATTAAAGATATAAATCACTGCACACAACTAACAGTTAAACCACCCTTTTAACTCAAAGTTCTGACTGCGTCCGTGCATGGGGTCTTGCATTTAAGACCATTTATGAAAGAGTAAGACAGTTTGCCAAATAATTTTTCGGTTAATTTGTGACTATAGCATTTAAAAAAGAAAAGAAAAAGGTGAGTAGAACAGTGAAAAGTGAAAACATCATCAGCAGCGTGAATTGCGGTTGCACCACAAATCTGATGGACCCAATCACTATAGTTGCAGAGTCCTTGATTACAGTAACTCAAACGTGTTGGCCCTATCATTGCTTGTTGAGTAATGCCGTGGTTTGTTCAATTTTATAATTAATGCATGAAAATCTCAATTTAAAGCGAAGGGGTTGATTCTGAATCCTGATCAACCCTACATCATGGGATTATTTTTATTGATTCAGTATTGAAATCTTGATTGGCTGGCTTACGTCAATAATAGAATTTTTTTGTCCTGCAAAAACTGAAAGTAGCCGAAAGGCTTTTTTTGAGCCCTCCACAGTCACATGGGAGTGTGACTCAGTGACATGCAGCCTGCAGGGAAGTGATCACGTGCTCACGTTCTTGTATCAGAACTGTCAATTGGATCCACATTACCCGGATATAATGTTTATAAATCAAGATTTCGTTGGTATTTAAAAAAATTTGGCACACTTTTTTTTTTTTTTAAGTAAAATTTTTAATATTTAATAAAGGAATGCCACATAAACAAAACTTTTTAAAATCTTTTTCACAATTAGAGTCGTGATAAGTTATCACCGCACATCCTTGGTGCAATGGTCACTCCATAAGTATTAATACTTGTAAGGTGTGAGGGGCAAGAGACATGATTCAAGTTTCCAGTAGGGAGCTTCACGTGCTCACGTTCTTATATCAAAACTGTCAATTGGATCCACATTACCCGGATATAATGTTTATAAATCAAGATTTCGTTGGTATTTAAAAAAATTTGGCACACTTTTTTTTTTTTTAAAAGTAAAATTTTTAATATTTAATAAAGGAATGCCACATAAACAAAACTTTTTAAAATCTTTTTCACAATTAGAGTCGTGATAAGTTATCACCGCACATCCTTGGTGCAATGGTCACTCCATAAGTATTAATGCTTGTAAGGTGTGAGGAGCAAGAGACAGGATTCAAGTTTCCAGTAGGGAGCTTCACACACATATACACTTAGATTAGGTTAGAGTAAACTTCTATCTTGTATATAGAAAAAAAAAAGAGTCGTGACAAGTTGTAATTGAAACATTGCTTTTACATGACTCCTAGCCTCCTAGTTGAACTACAATATTGGGGGTGAATGAATTTTTCATTATGGACGTCTCGGTTGGAAACATAAAAAAATGTTGATTTAACTATAAAGCTCCTTTCTAAAATAAAAAAAAAAAAAGAAAAAGAAAAAAAAAAAAGCTCTTGATCCCCGTACTTATTGTATTTAATATGACACTTGGTCTTGCACTTTTCAACAACATGTTGCGTATTTATTATTTATGGGTCGTGTTAACGGATACCGCATGGCGTCCGTTAAGCATATCTTTTTCTGAAAAAAATTGTGTTTTCTTTTTCAATTTATGTTACTTTTTCAATTTACAGATACTATTTTAAAATATTTTTTACTTTTTTCTGACAAATATTTTTTGTTTTTTTTCTGTCCTTAACCAGTACCAAGCGGTGCTGGTTAACATTCTCCATTATTAATTACCTTATCAAACTGAGCTGAGCCGATTGGAAACTCTCAGCATTTCTATAAGCTAGCCAACTTGGACCATTCTATAGATAGCCAAACCAACTACTCTCAGACAGGACCTTACTATACCACATTACCATGTGCTGCTATCCACTTATACTATTCTTAACTTGAAATTTTAGCTCTCTGGGAACTGGGAAGCAAGCACTGGGCTTCCAAGTTTCACTGGTAGAAACCTTACTTTTGTGCTGAAATGGACCTCAAAAACTTGTGCTGTTCTGGCAGCAAAACTATCCAATTGGGTGAGTGTTACCAAGAGGTTGAGTCTGCAAACCTACCATCTACCAGATCAAACAATAAGTTGAAGTGGAGAGTGTTGTGGTTGAAATTGAAGAAAGAAAGGAGGAAGATTTTTGAGTCTCCAGCTCCAACTCATATCCCCTATGATGCATACACTTACTCTCAGAATTTTGACCAAGGACCTGCATTGGATGAGCCTGATAGTCTCTCTCGATCTTTCTCCATTCGGTTTGCTGATCCTTCCAGGATCTTTCGAGAGGAAGAGGTTGTGTAAGCTAAGTTAAAAGCTATTTGGTATAGTATTTATGCATCAATATTTAATCATTGAATGCTATGTACTAGTATGAAGCTCTCTATGTGTGTGCGCGAGCGTGCCAATATGTATATATGTGTGTGCCTGGTGGGATATTCTTAGCAAACATACCAGTCTTTGCCTTGTATCATCTTCTTCCTTGGTATGGTCTTTTTAATTAGGAACCAGAAAGAGAAGTGGCAAAAAAAAAAAAAAAAAAAAAATCATTTTTCTTAAGTTTATAAGGGTCTAATTATTGTTATTGTCCTGCAATTTTATTTGTTTTGTTAAAAGTATAGAAAGTAATGGGTGACAACTGAAAAGAATGAAAGTTTTGGTTAGTAACTATATATTCAAATACAGCACATCGCAAGATAGAAACCAAGTTGAAGATTTTGGTTTAGCAAGTACTAAAAGGGAATATAAGAGAGAATTGATCAATTGTTCTTGGTTCCTTGAACTTTATTCAGCACCAAGCTGAGATGCTTTATTTTAGAAGAACTTTGTGCTTTCAGCATCTTAACTTTATATATTCTTGTTTGAGGCAATCCATTAATATCAAAAGGAATCTTGCAACAATATTTCTTCATGACTGAAAGTTCGGTTATAATTTCTAAAAAGAAAATGAAAAGAAAAAAAATATCCACCTTGTATTAAATGGATCACGGACAAAGGAAACATTGGGGAAATTATTATATATTTTTAGAGAAACATAAATGTATATTTTTTCATCTCACATGAATAATAGGTCTCACTAATTATATTTATTGTGGAACCTATCATTTATATAAAATGAAAAATTATGCATTTATGATTACCCCAGTGTAACTAATAATTTTTGGAAACAGAGAATCGACAAACAAACTTTTCTGAAATTGTAGGGCAGATGAGCATCTGGAAATTACTGTTGTGTTGGTTGAATTTGTTGTTGAAAATTCCCAATTAATGATTACATTTAGTTTGACCAGAAGTATAGCCGAATTGGTTTATGGCTGGCTACACAAGCTAAAGTGATGGAAAATGTTAGAATTGAAGTCATTTTCATTGAAATGTTCCAATCTTTGAAAAAGCTACACAAATCTCAATGCAATTGTAGCAAGTAGCTTCCGTGTGTAACAAAAAGTGGAAGATCGCTTCTTAACTTTTTAAGATCAATAAATTCATCATTACTCAATGTATCATAAGACAAGGCTAATTTAAGGAGAATTTTTAAAGATTTAGTTCACATCTGTGACAATGCTCAAAAAGAATATGCTGAATGGTTCTGCATCAGTAATCAAATGCTAAGCAATACAGCTGGGAGGATTTTTCAAGAAACAACTCTACATTTACATGTACGCTATTTGCTTCCTTGGTAAGCATGACAAAAAGTCGATGATGACCCTCAAGAAAGGAATTCATGTCAGGTCGACTTCTAGTCTTCCTCTTACATAAATGCAATACGATTTTTCCTTCTTCTTTTTTTTGCTGAATAAATAATCTACCAAACAAATGCAATTCAAACTGATTGAATAATTGAGCTGCATGGATGAAGACCAATGGTTTGAGCACTATCGGGCGTACGAAAAATAACAAGCTCGAATAGCTAATTCTATGGTAAGACTATAAAATCAGTTCAACGCTGATGTTATCAGCTTGAAACAAGCAAGCCTCATTTTTCTTTAATCTGATTATCAAAGCCCAAGCAAGCGTAATGATCCAGGACTCCCAAGTCTTTTTATTATTTTGCTGCGTCTTATCTTAGGCAGGTACATGGAATTGAAAGAGTTTTAGAGAAACTTCTATCCTATTCAGCTTCTTGTCATATGCCAAACCATTGCAAAGGGCAATAAGGGCCAAAATTTTAGCAATTTTTTGGCTGGCTGGCTGGCTGGCTGGAAGCTTTATATGCAATTTATGCGTGAGCTTAGTGAGGACTTTATGGTTTGCTTGTCATATAAGCTAAAACTTCAAAATGCATTTAAAAGGCCCCCTAAGCACATGCACCCGGTCCCAGTGACACAAAAATACAAGCAAAAACATGCATTGAAAATTAAGACGTAGAAGATACTAGTATCTGTAATTACACAATAAGTTTGTGTCCTAGCAGATACTATTATATTACAATAACTTCATATTGTAATTTTTTTGTATGCAAATTACGTTGCATAATTTCTTGTTTAAAGATAAAAGACGTACCATCAGGTGACATAATCCTCAGAATCTTAAGCTTCAATCTACACCAATATTTTAAGTTATGCCTCCAGTTTGTAATGATTTATATAATAATCTAGACAGGATAAAACCTTTACTAAAAAATTTAATTATTTAACAAACCTTCTTCGATACTTCATCACCATTCTGAATGAGATTTCTTTGTCAATGATATGGGTCATATAGTCAAAGCCAAATACATCAATTTTATTTATTTATTTTATATTGAAAGAAAAGCCAAATACATCATTATAATATATCATTATCATTACCAACAATAAAAAAAAAAGGGAAGATTTTAGAGTTTAGACAGTTCAAGTTTCTATTGTTTACCATTTATCTATACACTTTTTCTGAAAGCAGCATTGTACCTTGACCGCTCCCAACTTTTCCCACTTTTAGTGTTGGAAGCATAATGCCTGACGGAAAAGCATGGCTACATTGATTTTATCATATTACTTTTGGTTATGGCCTTATCCATTACTATAGCATAGCTTACAAAATTGCAGAGGATGTGTCTCTTCCAATTGAACTGTAATCTATATCTATTTATATATTTAAAAGTTAAAGTGTAACATTTATTGTTGTTACGCTTCTATTAAGTTACATCAACAGACATGTCATTATTTTCTTTTCACTAATAAACAAAATTATTTTATTTTCGTTCTTTTTCTATTAATGTTTTAACGATTCCACAACTTTCACTTAGGCTTCCATAACAACCCTAACTCTCTCTCCATTGTTTTCAACTTCCCATGTTTGCTCTTTAATGCCTCAAACTCTTCCTCTCCTCATTGAACCCAACCAGTTTATACCTGTTCAGTTGTCACCACCACCAATATAAAATCAAAGAAATAATATATAAACCATTAAACGCCTGGTCTTTCTTAACTAGAAGATGAATGGTTTTGGATTTAGCTCCTGCCAAAACAGAGCTCATTTCACAGCAAGAATCCTATATTCTTGAGTGGAGATATCTCTCTATTACTTAAAACCATATGGTATGTCAAGCTTGTTTTATATATTGGAGTATTACCAGGGACGGACCCACTAAGGGGTAGGGGGGCCGTTGCCCCCCCCCACGCGCCCCCCCCCCCCCCCCCCCCACACACACACCATTTCTTTGAAAAATTTAAGTAACTCATATTTTAGAGTTTATAATTGGCTTCCTCAAATTTTTAGATTGGTCCAAATAGTGCAAAAGAAACTAATCACTTAACCCTTTCTTTGGGCCCGTGGCCCCTCCATAGTCCAAATACAACACAACAAAAAATTCACAAATCACCAATATCATAATTCAATAATTCATAACCAAAAAAATCTCATAGAAATAAAATTCCCTTACGGGGGTGACAATAATTTATATGAATTTTTAATTGATTTATAAACTATGGGAAAGTCAATTGCAATATTTAAATTTTTTTCAAAAGATAAAATGCAAAATTATTTTAGAAGCCAATATTGATGATGTGGCATTGCCAATTCTTAATATGAATATCCCAATTTTTAAAAATCCTTAAACAAAGTTTTGAAAACTTCATTGGTGTGATTTTCAGTTGCATTCAAAAGTATGGGTTTATCATATTGGTGAGTTGGTCAACGTGATAAAATTCACATATTAATTCCAATTACCCAAAATCTAGAGATTTGAAGTCCTCTTTTTTTTTATTCCTCTTCTTCGAAAATGTTAGAATATCATATTGTAACTTTCAACTTCTTTGGTTCATATTATTTCCTTCTTGACTTAAATATTTATGGTAATAAAGTGCAATTGTTTTGTCTACCATGTTTTTTTTTTTTTAATAAACCATGTCACTTGAAATTTTTTTGGTTCATGCTTTGGCCCCCCCTAGGTTCACATCCTGGTTCCGTCCCTGAGTATTACAAGTTTTTATTTTTATGTATCTTTTACAATAAATTGTAGCGAGGCAAAAAGGTTTGATCTCTGTTGGGCCAGAGAATTTGTAACCCCAGCCCATTTCATGTTAAGGCCCAAGGCCTGCGCCGAGGAGATGCAGGACCGAGGACGCACCATGAGAGTCGGGGATGGCCTAAAGAAAAGGCCGAGGACGAGCTCCTGCTCAGCATGCCATAAATGCCCCCAAAGGGAAGAGTGATCACGGTGCGGAAACAACACAATTAAAAGGCTGCCAAAACTGCAATAAAGCATTCTGCACCTGACAGAGCCATGCTCTTAAACTTTTACAACCACTCCCAACCACTCTGGGTATGGGCTGATGGGACAAGTATTAGTCTTGGAAAAGTCGATCCTAAACGTGGACGAAGGATAAGGAATACATGCTAATATAAAAAGAGGAACAAGCGATCCGGAAAAAGGGGCTGGGAAAAATAGCCAAAAACCAGAGCCTCTCAGTCCGCCTCTAGGAGAAAGACTCCTCGAGTGAACATGATTTAATTCTATATGAACACCACAACAAACCACCGTTTGGTGACCAATGCCTAGCCTTTCAAACCCACACTCTACAAATGATATTGTTTGGGCCTTTTTTACGTGCAAACCCAATATCATATTGGGTCGTTACAAATTGAGTCCTTACAATCTCTATTTCAATACTAAAGGTAATCTCAATATTTGCAATTCTTTGTTTCCATGTATTTAATAAAATGACTATAAGAAGTGTGGGGGAGATTTTTCACCCGCCGCACAAGCTATTTGTCCGCTTTGGGGAGTCAAGCCCGCATGGTTTTGTTCTCAAGGATGAGTATGGGAAGACTCTAGATGCAGTCCCACATCAGCAAGAGAAGTGCCCCACTCATGCCTTATAAGCGCTTGACACAAGTATGAGTGTACCACTACCACACATGAACAAAATCCTCCCCCACAAGAAGAATTAAAAAAAAAAAAAAAAATCAAAGATAGTAATATTCATGTAGAAGAACATATAGGAAGAACAAATGTTGAAGATATTATATTATGTTAGTAAACTTCATTCATAAATAAGTTTTCAACACTATGAAAAATTTCTAAGGTGTGTTTTATTAGATTTATTATAGCAATGAAGATAGTAAAAAGAATATTAGACATCAATAATTTTGATACATTATGCTCTTCTCCGTTAACATGTTCTAACAGTTGTAGATTTTTTTTCCCTTTTACCACCGGGATTTCAGAAGTTGAAATAAAGAACAAAGTTTTGCATAACGTATACTTCATATTGGGATACATCGCACCAAAAAATGATAAGACATACAATAATTTTGATACATTATCCTCTTCTCTATTAACATGTTCTAGCAGTTGTAGATTTTCCCCCACTTTACCACCTAGATTTCAGAAGTTGAAATAAAGAATAAAGATTTGCATAACGTATACTTCATATTGGGATGCATTGCACCAAAAAATGATAAGACATATAATATACTTATATTAAAAATAATATTTTTTTTCATTATCCACATCATCTTTTCCAAAATAGAATAAACTATCTAAAAATTTTGTGACTCTAATAATAATAATCAAAGTCCTATCTGAAATGGTTCATTGAATATAGAAATCATCAAACATTATAAGAATGACTCTTTGTTTGCCTAGGTAATACAAACGTATGACTATATGAGTATATTCTATATTATTTTGATTACTTTAAATTACAATCAATTGTCACCTCCTCCATTATATTAAAAAAAAGTTTAGGTTTTTAATTATTTTTTTATTACTTAATATCAATAAGTCACAATAATTGGTTTAAAAAAAAAAGTCACAATAATCATTCAAATAATAGTTACATTTTTACTCTCTCTCTCACACACACACACACAGATCAACAAACCATAACATGGAGTCCACAAGTATGAGAGTAATATTCAATCGCACAAAAATTTACATGAACATTTATCTTCTTTTTATTTTTCTACTCCTTTCTTTATTCTTGTTCTTATTATGTCAATTTAAATTCATTGTTTTTGTAAAACCATGTTTACTTTACATTTGATGGTTGATTTGAATGAGTTCTTGACAAAATTTTGTTTGAATAATTTAATAAGTTATGTTATATATATTTGGTTATTTGTTTTAGCAATTGTAGTTTATTAACTTATGTGGTAAGAATTTTTTTTGCACAATTCACAAAATGATTCTAATGAGTTATTATTATAAATTTTTTACTTTAAAATAAGTATCATAAAATAATCATTAATAATATTCTCACACATTGAGTGGGTCTACGGCTAGTTGTAAATATTTGTAATATCATATTGATTTATACACTCCACATTAAAATAAAATAAAAATGTCTCAACCAATAGAGCTAATAAAACTAAATGCTAGATAGCAAATCTTCAATTCTATATATAAGGAGTAATATCTCAGTTTTTAACTAGATTAGTCTACTCTTTGTCCATTCAAACTCTGGAAATCTCATAAATCGATAGTGTGGTGTATGAAACTTAGGACTTCAAGACTTCAAGTATGTCTTTCAAGTCCCTTGAACCTACTACACGTGTGTCCTTGAAGGGAAATAATATTTTTATTGATTAATTTGTCATTATCATAAAAAGTAGTAATGATGAATCTTGTCTAAGATATATATTAAAAAAAACACAAAATATTATATTAAAATCTTTAGCATAGATCAAAAAATCTCCAATGAAAAAAGAGTTAAAATATTATTTATACACTCTAAGTTGAGGAACTTCTAAATTGATCATTTTATTTTGAAAACTTAAAATTTATATTCAAGTATCACAACAATTGATGAAGCTAAAGTCATTAGTCATTCAGGTCGTCCAGATAGCCTCGATGCAACCTTCAAGAACACAAGAGAAGATAACAACAATAGGTCACCGGTGTGGTGCCTGTTGGCGAGCCTCCGATGATAAAGTCAGAATGAGAGGGAGAGCAAGTTTGAATGTATTTTGCTTATAAGAATAACTTAGTTTTTTTTGTCCCGTTAACATTTGGTGGAGTATGGTATTTATAGGTCCTTCTCCTTCTAGCTGTTGGAACCATCATTAATGGTGGTTTAATTTTGGGTAACGTTTTAAGTATTCAATGTGGGGGAAGGGGAATCTCTTGATATTTAATGTATGAGTGTAGGTGCCTCTGAGCTGTCCCCTTGCTTCGTTCGAACCATAAAGATTCTAGCAATAATGTCAACATTTATTGTTATACCCTCGTCCTTAGCTATGCTTGGACGAACGATTTCATCGGGCTTATCAATTGCCCCCCCATTCTTGGGTCGTCAAGCTTCTTGAAGAACCTGGGAATCTGAAGAGTCGCCCAACGTTTCGTGTTCCCCCAATGATTCTGTTTCCATCACATTTATGGTGATGTGACGGCATGGCACGCTTGGTGGCCACGTGTCACACTTTGGTTGGCTGGATGTGGGCGTGTTCCTTAACGAGACCTTTGGGTTTCCTACGTCTCCGTTTTTTGGGGAGGTTTTTAAAGCCTTTTTCCTTTCTTCTTTCTCTTCTTCACTTTGATTTCTTCTCTTACCTCTATATCACCTCCATTTTATGCGATTTTTTTTTTGAGATTCCTCCTTTCACCGATCTTCGGCCACTTTGTCTTTTCTTTTTCGAGCTCCGGCCATTCTGCTCTTCCTTCTTCAGGTACGGTACTCTTCCTTTCCTGATTCCGCTTCACTTTGCTTCGACTAGGAGCCTTTTTCCCTTTAATTTCTTTCTTTTCTTTTTAATGTATGAGTATTCTGAGGTTAGGCGCCACTACCCTTCTATTTCTTTTCTTTTTGCTTGTATAGGGGCACTTCTTGGGTCTGGTAGCGGCTGTTCGAAGGTTGGGTCTTTTGCTTTTGAAAGTAGTGCTCTAGGTTTGATCTTGGCTGACCTTAGTCCTTTGTTGCGTCAATCCTTGGATTGGTTTAAGTATGTGAGGGCAATGTCAGCAGAAGTAAGGTCAAGTGAGTTGGATACAGGTTTGTCATCTAGCGACAAAGTCGTAGAAGTTGACATCGCCATTTCGACATCCCCATCTTTAAACCCTTTGTCTTCCTCCCCTACTGTGTTGAGGGCTTTCCATGCCCTTAAAGAAGTGTGTTCTCTGGACAAGGATACACTCTTCAGATTTAAGGATAGTTTCCAAATCCCTGATGAGACCAGGATCCGTCTCCCTCGTTCAGGTGAGAAGGCTTATGCTTTCAATCCTGGGGATGTGTATATTTATGAGGCTGCCCTTCTGAGCAGCCTTAAATTCCCTGTCCATCCTTTCATCATGGAGCTCCTCCACCACCTAGGTATAGCACCGGGGCAACTTATGCCAAATTCTTGGAGGATCGTCCTTAGTTGCTTGGAGATATGGATGATTGTGACAGAAGGAGATATGATTAGGGTGGACGAATTCTTAGATCTCTACCATCTGAAAGAGTCAAAGGAGTTTGGGTACTACGAGCTGGTGCCCTAGGATAGGAAGGCTCGCCTTATCATGAGTCTACGCTCGTTATTTCGCTACTGGAAGTCTAGGTATTTCTTCATCTTTGGAGATGGTTGGGAAACCCTCTTGGACGACCTTTGGGGAGACGTACCTAGGTTGCTGCGTAGGTGGAGGACACCCAAGCTTGGTGCATCTTCCTTCATTTTTTTTTTTTTTTTTTTTTGTAAGTATTTACCTTTGGTTCATCTGACTCTAACGCCTCGTATTTGTTTGCTTCTTGCAGCCAAGACTCATCCAAAGTTGAAGAGCAAGTACAAGAACCATGTCAAGAGTGCCATGGAGTATGTGAGTACTATTGACGACTATGACGAATTGATTGACCCCAGGATGTTAGCTTGTCATTTCTTTGGTCCTGAACCTTCCCCCTACGTCTTGCGTGCAGTAGCCAGAGAAGAGAAAAGTAAGTGCTCGTTGTTTAGCACCCTCATCCTTCTCTTTCCAGTTTCGTTATTAACATCCTTCTTGTGGTGGTCTTTTGCAGAAATGGCGACCAAATTCAACCAGGAATTATATGCTAAGTTGAGGACCAAGAAGAATGAACCCTTATCCAGCCTTGCTCAAAAATGTCCTCGGGCGGCGAAGGAGGTTGTGGAGACCACTGCATCCACTCTTGTCGCTTCTAACCCCAAGGCTACTTCTCCTGCTGCCTCCGTCAAGGAGATCACTCCTTGTCCAAAAAGAGGGGTAGCGACAAGGGGAAAAGCAAGGTTGATTCCAGCGTTTGGGATGATGATGCTACTGCCATGGAGAGGGCTCACAACGTCGTCACTTCTGAGGAGCTGAAGGGCTTGAACTCTGTTCCTTCCCACGAGCTTGTGAGTCGTCATATCCATAAGCTCGTCTAGGTACACTCTTGAAATTTATCCTTGTCACTAAAATTTCCTTTCTTGAGATGATTTTTTTTTTTGTCCCTTATTGTAGTCATATTTTTGTTTAAGGTCTTGGGAGAAGCCATCCATCTTACCACTAAGTACCTGAGCAGTGAGAAGAAGGTCATCATGGCCAACTTCAAAGTTGATGCCCTAAAAGCTGAAGGTTCCACTCTAAGGAAGGAGCTGATAGTGGCGATGGATGGTGGGAACTAGATGAAGGAAAAGATCAAGGTCCTGATAGACGAGTTGAAGGTCGAGAAGCTACTGACGAAGCAAAAGGACAAATAGCTAGAGGAAGCTAAACGCGAGGTTTCCAGGGTTGGGGACGAGGCGGTGCAGGCCTTCTAGCAAACCGATGAGTACAACGGCGTCCTCCTTGGCCGGTACTTCAAGGGCTTTAAGCTGCAGAGGAGGTATCTGGCCAAGCATAACCCTATGATGGACCTGGACAATCTGGACCTCGAGGCCGTCGAAAAAGAGATGGAAGCTGAGGAAGCTATTGCTGGAGACGCTAGTGATGAGGGGGCTGGTGATGGTGGTGACGACCAAGCTACTTGAGCTTTTCTAGGAAAAAGTTTTACTCTATCCTTTTTTTTTTTTTTGGTTGCTCCATCTGTTTTGGGGCCTTTTACATCTATTGTTGAACACTTTAAGGTTTTGGATGCCCTATTGTTTTTGGGCTTTTACATTATGCTTTTGAACACTGCATTCTATCTAATTCAAATAATTTCATCTTCGCTTGGCCTTGCAAATTCTGTTTTTCTTTCTGTAGAGATTTTTCTCTGTTGTACTAACCTCAATGTTGTGATTTTCTCTGAGGGGTTCTCGATTCTAAATTTGTCATTGGACATAAATCCTTCGAGGGACTTATGTTATTGACTGTGTCTTTGGCCTCGTCAGTAGACTCATATCATTTAGAGGATTTATGTCTTTGGCCTCGTTAGTAGACTTATATCCTTTGAAGAATTTATGTTTTTAGCCTCGTCAGTAGACTTATATCCTTTGAAGGATTTATGTCTTTTGTGAGCTGTTAGTACTTTTGGAGGAGACTTTATGGATTGAATAACTTCTAAATAATTCCTTTATTGCATTCCTTAAAAACAAAAAATTTAATCAATGATTACAAGTGATTATTCTTCTACTAGTGATACCTCTTCAAGTGTTCGACGTTCCAAGGATGAAGTAACTTGTTGCCGTACAAAGATTCCAAGTGGTAGCTTCCTTGTCTTGAATAGTGGGTAACTTTGTAAGGGCCTTCCTAGGTAGGGCCGAGTTTTCCATGAGCCGGGTTCTTCGTTGCAAGCATAACTTTCCCTTATGTTGAATCTCTTGAGCTTTACTCTCTAGTTGTAGTATCCTAACATCTTCTGTTGGTACCTTGCTATTCTTTTGGACACGTCATCTCTTATCTCTTATCTCGTCTAGGCAATCCAGGTTTGTCCTCAGCTATTCGTTATTGGTTTCTTCGTCAAAGAATTCTCTCCTTATGCTGGCAACCCCCACTTCAACGGGGATTACAACTTCCGTCCTGTATGTAAGGTTGAACGGTGTCTCTCTCATCGGGGTTCTGGTCATGGTTCTATAGGCCCAAAGGACGCTTGGCAGTTTTTCAGGTTATGTAGCCTTTGCCCCCTCCAATCAAACTTTGATGGCCTTCAGCAAGGTTCGATTGGTTACTTCCGTTTGTCTATTGGCTTGTGGGTGTCCTGGTGATGAGAAATGGTTTTTGATCCCGAGTCCTAAGCCGAAAGATTTGAACGCCTGGTTGTCAAATTGCCTGCCATTGTCTGATATGATCGTCCTCGATATGCTGAACCTGCAAATAATGTTCTTCCACACAAAGCTTTGTACTTTTGCTCCATGATTGTCGCCAAAGCCTCTGCTTCTACCCATTTTGTAAAATAATCAATTGCTACAAGTAAAAATTTTACCTACTTTTTACCTTAGGGCAAGGGGCCCACTATGTCAATCCCCCATTGCGCGAATGGAAATGGAGAGGTTATGATCATCATCTTCTCTCCTGGGGTTCTGTGGATGTTCCCATACTTTTGACACTTGTCACACTTCTTGACGAAGTCCTTTGCTTCCTTCCGCATTGTTGGCCAGAACTAGCCCATTTTGGTAATCTTGGATATCAAAGATCTTGGACCCACGTGATCTTCACAAATGCCTTCGTGAACTTCTTCCAGGATGTATCTTGCTTTATCATCTTCGACACACTTTAAGTAGGGGATAGAAAACCCCCTTTTGTAGAGTGCATCATTTAGGAATGTGAATCTGGTAGCTCGTTTCTTTAGCTTCCTTGCCTCGTCTAGATTTGATGGTAGGTGGCCATCCTTCAGGTAGGAGATGATGGGTGTTGTCTAGCTCGTGCTCCCTTGTATCGTAAATGTATGGAAGTCTTCTATGTTGGGGAATTTTTGTACTTCCATCCTGATCCCCAATGGGTCGTCCATAGCTTCTGACAATGCTTGTCTCTTCACTTCATCTACTTCCATGTTCAAACTACGTGGAAATTGCATAAACTCTACTTGTTCCAGATCTCTGGCAAGCTGGTTCGTCAGCTCCAAGTACTCCTGCATCCTCTGCTCTTTTGCTTCATAATCCCCTTTAATCTGCCCAATCACTAACATGGAATCACTTTTTAGGATTACTTTTTTAGCTTCCATGGACTTAGCTAGTCTCAGCCCGGTCAGTATTGCTTCGTATTTAGCCTCATTGTTGGTGGCTGGAAACTAGAGCTAGAACCTATACTTCAAGGCGTCCCCTTTAGGTGAGGTTATGATGACTCTGACTCTGCCTTTATCTTTGGCTGACGATCCATCAATTTGGACCATCCAAGATTCTGTTACGTCTGTCGGGTTGTCTTCAAGCATTGTGAATTCGACGATGAAGTCTGCTAGTACTTGGGCCTTTATTGTTGTTCATGGTCTGTATTTAATGTCGAATTGGCTTAGCTCGACTGCCCATTATACCATTCGCCTTGTGGCATCTAGTTTGTTCATTACCTTCTTAATCGGCTGGTCCATCATGACGAGGATGGGGTTTGCTGGGAAGTATGGACGAAGTTTCTGAGATGCAACGATCAAAGCAAAAGGGATCTTCTTGATGCGTGGGTACTTTGCCTCTGCTCCTTGAAAGGTCTGGCTTACATAGTATATGGGGCATTGGATCCTTGATTCTTCTCGAATAAGGGCTACACTTACTGTCGTGGTAGAGATAGCTAGATAGAGGAACAGGTCTTCGCCCTTTTTTGATGGGCTTAGCAATGGTGGGTTGCTCAAATAGTGTTTTAGCACCTAGAACGCCGCTTTGCATTTGTTGGTCCACGTGAAGGCCTGTTTGAGGGTCTTGAAGAACAAAAGGAATTTATCCGTCGCCCTTGAGACGGAGCAGTTCAATGCTGCTACTCTTCCTGTCAACCTTTGTACCTTTTTGACGTTCCTTGGTGAGGTCATCTCTAGTATAGCTTTCACTTACTCCGGATTAGCTTTTCTGCCTCGTTGTGACACCATAATGCCGAGGAACTTCCCCGAGGAAACTCTAAATGCACACTTCGCTAGGTTCAACTTCATCTGGTACCGTCTCAAAGTTTCGAAGGTTTCCTCCAGGTCGTCCAAATGGCTTTCTACTTCTTTGCTCTTGATGAGCATATCATCCACATACACTTCCATATTTCTCCCGATTTGTTCACTGAAAGTCTGGTTTACTAACCATTAGTAAGTAGCTCCTGCATTCTTCAACTCAAATGGCATGACCCTGTAACAATATAGTCCCTGATTGGTGATGAAGGCTGTCTTTTCTTGATTTTTTTCTGACATTTGGATTTGGTTGTACCCCAAGAACGCGTCCATAAATGTTAATAACTTGTGCCTTGCTATGGAATCAACGAGCTAGTCAATTCATGGCAAAGGGAAGCTGTCTTTTGGGCAGGCCTGATTTAGATCTGTGAAACCAATGCACATCCTCCATATCCCTTTCGCTTTCTTCACCATAACGACGTTAGCCAACCACTTCGGGTAGTAATTTTCACGGATGAACTTAGCGGCTAGGAGCTTGTTTATTTTGTCCATAATGGCCTTGTTCCTCTCGGGTGCAAAGACTCTTCCTCTCTGTTGGACGGGCTTTTTCCCTGGATCCACGTTCAACCGGTGTTGGATGACATTCTCTAAGATGCTGAACTCATGGCTCCACACAAATACATCCAGGTTTCTCTTTAGGAACTCCATTATCCCTTTCTTCATACCTAGACTAAGATTTGTCCCAATATTTGTTACCTTTGTAGGCTCTCCTTCTACCAGTTCTACCGTATATAGTGCTTCTATTGTCTTGGGGCTCTTTTCTTTGATGATCCATGTGTGGTTTTTTTTTTTTTTTAATTTTTTTTTATTTTATAAATTTATTTATATTTTATTATTTTTTTTACGCCAATACTGTCTGATAACACTCACGGGCCAAAACCCGGTCCCCCTTGATTACTCTCACTCCATTTCCTATAAGGAATTTTACCTTTAAACTGTACGTCGAGGTCGTAGCTTTCCAACGGTTAAGTGTGGGTTGTCTAATGATGACATTATAGGACGAAGGATAGTCCACCACTAGGAAATTAAGTTGCTTCGTTATTTGCTAGGGGTATGTGTTTGCTGTTACCGTTAAGGTCACTATCCCTTTTGGGTACACCTTATCCCTGCTAAAACTGATGAGGGGGGATTCAGATGGACAAAGCCTACTCGGGTCCACTTTCAATTGTTGGAAGGCGGAGAGGTAAATGATGTCGGTGGAGCTCCCATTGTCTACTAGAATTCTTCTGGTGTTGAACCCTTCTATCATTAGCATGACAACCAAGGGGTCATCATGTGGCTGCTTTACTCCTCTGGCATCTTCCTCCGAGAAAACCATGTCTGTAGCTTCTCTTCTCTAGTGTTTTGTTGGTGGTATCATATGGATGTTGTTGACCTGCCTTTGTTGCGACTTCTTGAGGGATTTGAAGGAGCCCCCCGTTGTTGGACCACCGTTGATCATCCTTATCTTGCCTATTGCATCCTTTGGCCCTTCTCATGGTTTGCCATCGTCCCTCGACTTTTCTCTTGACCTGGTTTGGTCTTCTTGCTTTGGTCGTCCATACGTGTTTTTCTTGACGAACTTCTGCAGTTTCCCTTTTTGGATCAGCTCCTTTATTTGCTTCTTGAGGTCCCTACATTTTTCAGTGTAGTGCCCGTGGTCTTGGTGGAAGTAGCAGTACTTTTTCTTATTCTGAGCACTGGGTGAATCACTTAACAGCTATAGCTATTTCAACTGGTGATTGTCCTTAATCTGCATTAAGATCTGGTCAATGGGCATTACCAGGGGTGTGAAATTTACCATTTTACGAGCCTTGTCGTCTTTCTACTTGCCTTTGTCATTGCTAGAAGGATGATCTCTCCTTTCCCTTTTTTGCCCTTTCTGGTTGTCTCGGGGGCCCGTCTTTGATGTTTGAGGTCCGCTTACCTCTATTGCTACTAAAGCGTCCTCCACGTTCATGTATTTTTGAGCCTTCATGAGCAAATCTGTCATTGACGCTGGGGGACTCTTAGCGAGTGCCATTACGAATTCCTTAGACCTCAATCCTACTTTAAACGTCATTAGCTACACTTGATCCTCTGCCTTATCCACTTCCAGCACTTCCCTGTTAAATCGCTTCACGTAGGATCTTAAGGACTCTCCTTCTCCTTGTCTGATCGTCAGTAAATGATCTATTGGTCTTTTCTGACGTTGTTCTCCAACGAAGTGTCGTACAAACAGGTTGCTATGCTGGTCAGAATCATTAATGGAAGACTACGCCAACTTACTGAACCACACTTAGGTTGCTCCTTTGAGGGTGGTCGGGAAGGATCGACACACTATTTCATCCGAGGTCTGCTGCAAGCTAAAGGTCATCTTAAAGGTGGTGATTTGATCCAGCGGGTCTTTCAAGCTGTTATACGACTTTAGTTGCGAAAGCTGGAATTTCGACGGGAGTAGGTGATCGAGTACCCGTTGTGTGAACAGAGAGTTTGTCATTCTCACCATCCCGTCTAAGTGCTTGACTATTTTTCCTTTCATTGCATTCTTGAGTTCGTCCATCTCTTTGCTCATACTCCTCAAGAGGTCGTTGCTGGCCTTATCGGGCCACTTCGTCCTCCTTAAGCCATCTCTCCCTTGGCTCCCTTCTAGATCTTGCACTTCGTCTTCATTCCTGTTGTTTTCAACCCTTCTCGATGAACGATTTTCTTCCTGTTGCAGTCGCTGCCTCATTTCTTGGTTTTGCTTTGTTAGCTCTTCCACACTGGTCATGAGAGCTTGGACTTGCAATGCTAGGGCAACTGATTCTGGATGTGCACTAGACTCCATCTGGATGACAGTAAGGGTAGAGCAACGTTTTTGTCCTTAGGATTAGGAGAAAGAAAGCTCTTTCCCATAGACGTCGCCAAACTGATGAAGCTAAAGTCGTCAGTTGTTCAAGTCATCTAGATAGCCAAGGTGCAACCTGCAAGAACACAAGAGAAGATAACAAAAATGGGTCATCGGTGTGGTGCCTGCCAGCGAGCCTTCGATGATAAAGTTAGAATGAGAGGGAGAGCAAGTTTGAATGTATTTTGTTGGTAAGAATAACTTAGTTTTTTTTCGTTCCCTTTACCTTTGGTGGAGTGTGGTATTTATAGGTCCTTTTCCTTCTAGCTGTTGGAACCATCATTAATGGTGGTTTAATTCTGGGTTTTTTAGTATTCAATGTGGGGGAAGGGGAATCTCTTGATATTTAATGTGTGAGTGTAGGTGCCTCTGAGCTGTCGCCTTGCTTCGTCCGAATCGTAACGGTTTTGGCAATAATGTCAGCATTTATTGTTATACCATCGTCCTTAGCTGTGCCTGGACGAATGATTTCATCGGGCTTATCAACAATGTTAATGCTAATGTGAGTCTCCTATCAACAAGTGTTAGAACCTTGTCATTAACCCAGCCAAAAATAATGTTTTGTACCAAAAAAGAAAACAAAAACAAAAACGTTTTTGGACGGATTGACGACAAACATGTGATGGTCCATAATAACTAGTTGATGCCATTGTAATACCCAAGGGTATAAATTATATTGTTGGTAATCAAAATTTCCTTAATTTCTAAGAGCATGACAAGTGGTGCAATATGAAGCTTATTGTAAATACACCATTTTGCAATTAGACACTCACTCAAGGGTGAAATTTTGAAAACACTCCAGAGGTAAGAATGTCATTTAGATTGTTCAAAGGACATGAATTCAATTCCAAAATACATTTGAGTTCGTGGTGATTAAAACGACAAGCTAAATGAGAAATTAAATCATCCGACCAAAAGATCAAGCCACATCAAATATCAACGATTGATATGCTTCCTTATATATTAAGGATAAAACCATATGATTATGATTAGTTAATTTTGATTGATCCTTAATTGGATTAATTAAAATTAATTATATGTCAAAATCTCATTGATTTAATTTTTAAGGCAAGAATGTATTAAATTATATATAAAAAAATCCTACACGATAAATCTTATAATTTTTTATTCTAGTTTTGCCTCCTTGTGAAAAAGTGGAAAATTTTGAAATTAAGAATTAAAAATCATTAGGATGATATTCAGATCATTAAGTGGCTAAAAATAGCTTTTAAACTCGTAATTATCCTTAAATAAATTAGAAAATTGAGTAGAGGTTGCACAAAATTCAAAATTAGAGCAAAAACCACCAAGGAGCAAGGACACATGTATCAATCAACACTTGGTCACAAAAGCACAATTGTTGATCAACACTTATGTCCAGTATCTCACTAAATTCGAACTTTGGCACCTCTTATTAGCTCTAACCTAAATTTAAATGTGCATGAGGATAAAAAAAAAAAGTTCAAAAACTCCTAGAGGAATGGAGATGAGGGATATTTTAACCCTCTAATCCACTCCCTTGTATAAATAGTACCTCCCTTCATCAAATTGAGGAACTTTTCCTTCAGATTTTGAAGACTTTTGATAAAAACAAAGTGAAACAAAAATTTCTATAGAAAACCTAGGAGAGACATTTGGTTACTTTATGAAACATCACTCTTCTTTGGCCACAAAATCCCAAAAACCCTAGTCTACGTCTATTCATCACCCCCACAATCAACAATCTCTACAATCACCTTCTCAAATCATATTGAAGTTGAGAATTATTTTTTGTGAAGAAATCACATTCTTTGACTTATTAACTGCCTGAAAGAGCTACTAGTTATGAAAGCATTTTGAGAGAAAAGAGCTAAATGAAAAAAATGCTTCATATGGGACTTGTGGGGATCAAGATTCCAAGAAAGCTTTCAAAACTTTGATTGCCACAATTATTTTGTTATATATGGGTTTGAAGTTTATAATGGATTGCTAAAAAAGGTAATCAAAACATTGAAACTTGATAAAAACAGGAAGTGGAAATTTGAAGAACGATTTACCAACATTGTATATGGGAGAACAAATACAATCTCTCTCTCTCTCTCTCTCTCTCTCAATTTCTAGATCCTCCTATTTGATGGGTAAGGTCCTATTTATACTAGTTGATCCTCCCTTTAGTAGTGGGTTATCATAGTGGAGGTCAGAAGATACTTGTGAACCCCACCATGATGAATAGATTATTGGTTGTGTAGCACTATTCAGGTCGGTCATTCAATAATAAATGCAACCCCTATTAAGTAGGAACATCTAATTAATGCGGAGGTGATGGTTGTGGGATTTAGGGTTTATCCTTTATGGTTCATCAGCCATATCCCCTCACACCAATATTACTTCCTCAGGCAGTGGATGAACATGATAAGCCGAGGTGATGCCTCATCAGTTTGGTCAACCCAGGATAATGAGCCTAGATGGGTTGGGCCCTTAGGTTTTCAAGAAAAAAGGGATATTTTCTTATAATGCCTTCCTCAGCACTACCCATCATTGCTTCGAGATGGACCTGCCCTCTTGACATTCCTTATTTTTCCTACGGGCCTAAGACTCGGGGCCTATGGCATGCTAGGATAAACCATTCATCCACAGGACTTATAATCAAGATACTAAGTGAGCATTTGGATCACGTCCACGTTTGGATGTTTTGCATTTCAGCTCTTTTTTTTTTTGGACCAGTGCCTGGTGCACTGTTCATGGGACATGAATAGTGCATCAAGGCATATAAACAATAATCAGAATTTTTATTTATTTATTGTTTTCAGTTTTTAGCAAAATAAGTATGCAAACGCACCCTAATTATGAGATTGATCCAGCAGAGTCTGTAGGCCCAAAACCTTTTACTTGTGAAACACTAAGCAAAAAGAATGCGGAAGCACAAGAATATAACTAGCCAACAGCTCCGGCACGTTAGAACATATTCCTTTGATCTTAATTCTTAAAAGGACATATGATATATTTGATTTGGTGTTAGAACCAAAGCAAATTAAACTCATATGCAAACATAAAATACCCTCGAATGAGGAAATATGAGGGAGAACTTTCTTTAATCAAATGACATAATTCAATTGCTCATGCCACTAACAAGTGCATAATCTTTAGGACTATTATCCATGATGAGATTGATAGAAATATTTTAAAATTTCCTAATGAAAATATGGAAGTGGATGAAAATTCTTTCCCATTAGAGTTTTATTAGATATAAGTTCAATTATGGCTAACACTAGTTACCGTGATAAAGTGAAAATAGATTTATTATACCAAATGTTTTGTGTACGGGAAAACATATCACAATTAATCCAAAATTCCAAAGCATAGACATCTAGAACAACAAACAAGCTGCCATTAAAATTAAACAAAGGAATTTCAGGTTCGTTTGATTGAAGAACCATATCGAAAACTTGACCTAAAGCATTGATCCATCTATAATCACATTGAGCAACCTAATCTAAGATCTAAATATAAATGTGTGTGAAACTCCCTTTTGGAGACTTGAATTTCGACTTTTACCCTTCACACCTCACAAGTACTTATACTTGTGGAGTGACCATCACAATAATGAGTTTGTTATTTGCTAAGGATAAGTAGTGTATCAAATTAAAATAAGTTTATTCATTAAAAAATAAATAAATAAAAATAATAAAAGAAGTTTAGGGGGCAGAGAGATAATATATACTAGTTAAAGGACCTTCCTGTAATTTAACCAGTAATAAGGAGCGTCTTTTACTCTGAAAATCAAAATAAAAAAATTACATACGGAAAATTGATTTCAGTCTTTCAGCTTCAGAAAATATCAGAATACCACACAGCATTCTTCTCTATCATCTTCTTCTTCGCTATTAGGGTTTAGGGTTCTAAATCAGATAACCTCCAAGAAACGTCACCGTTAGCTCAATCTCCCAGCCATGGCGACCGAGTTGGTAATCAACTCAGACAGAGTTCAGAAATTGTTCGACGACCTGGAAGCCCAAAAGACCATTCTATCCTCATGTACCCAGCTATTCTCAACCCTATCCAACCGCTTCATTTCCCTCCAAGATTCTCTCTCCCAGAAATCCCAGTCCCTTGAATCCAAAATCCAAGCCCTGGAATCCAATTCCCGTGAAACCCTAGAGTCTCTCTCCCAGCGCGAGGACTCGATTCCCGAGCGCGAGTCCGCCGCAGCAGCACGCATCGAGGAGCAGAGAGAAGCCGCCTTGGCCGATTTTGGGAAACCCGCTTCCGCGTCTGCCGAATTGTCGGAAACCCTAAAATCGCTTTCCCGGAGAATGGATTCCTCCGGGCTGGTGAGGTACATTGTTTCGAAGCGGAAAGAGTCGGTTTCGTTGCGTGCAGAGATCTCGAAGGCGATAGCGGAGGCGGTGGACCCGCCGAGGCTGGTGTTGGATGCAATGGAGGAGTTCTTGAAGCGCAAATCGGCTGATAAGCGGTGGGCGTGTGGAATGCTGATCCAGGCGCTGTTTCCAGAGATGAATTCGAAGAAGAATAAGGGACCGGAGTTCGCGAGGAGTGTGGTGGAGAGGGCGGCGGAGATGGTGTTGCTCTGGAAAGGGCAGATGGACGAGGAAGGCAGTGCGGTATATGGGCCGGCTGAGGCCGTGATGCTCTTGCAAATGGTGCTTGGGTTCGGGTTGCGGTCGAGGTTTGATGAGGAGTACTTGAGGAAGTTGGTGGTGGAGTTTGCGGCCAGGAGGGATATGGCGAAGCTTGCGGCTGCCTTGGGATTCGGAGAGAAAATTGGAGGTTGGTATTGGCTTCTAGCTTAATTGCTTATATTTGTTTGTGTTATATGTTGCATTGGAGTGTATGTTTGTATTACAGTTTAGACTTTTTGGTATGTTTAATTATGGTAATCTGTATTGCAACTGTTTAATGCAGAATTTGGTGTTCTAAATGCGGAACATGGTGCATTTGAACATTTGTATTTTAATAGCCTAATATGTATGGTGTGGTGATCAAAATGAGGCCACTACAGACATGGCATTCATGGATACAAGAGATTATGAAAATTAGAAACAATGACATATTGTGAATTTCTGAATCCTTTTATACATTGTTAAGGTTGATGACTCTTTTCCATCCTGAAAAACATGTATTAGATTATGGTTGTAGCTACAATCTTGTCCAAGTCAAGCTTCAGTAATTCTATATAAGTTATAATCAAACTATTAATACTTGTGCGATGACCAACATGTATATAAGTATACTTAGAATAGTTGATTGAAATAATGTCAAATGTCTGATTGTCAATAGATTAAGGATCATCACTGAACCCATCTATTGTATATTCACTTGATGTGCTTAGACCTAGTTGTTTTATGGATCCATGGTCAGAGTTTCCTCTATAGATGCATTCAGAAATTTATATTGATGCAAAAGGGTGGTTTATTTCGATGATAAAGTGTGTTGCCTTGATTAATGGTCAATGGGGCATAGAACTTATGAATTGACTGTGCATGGGGAGCTTTCGCCTATAGTTTTAGTCACAAACCAAACTCTTGTTGCCTTCCTGGTCGATAGTTTATTTTACTAGGAAAAGCTTAGAAATTTAAGTAAGTCTCTTAATAGCCATTAAATCAAATTAATGTGATAATCTAACTATGTTTAGTATATACTTATTAACATCCTGTTGTTGTGGAAAAGATGTATGAAGAGTGGTAGGTTGAGTTACAGTAGTCATTATTGCTTGAAAATATCAAGTTGATGTAAGAATCAATTACTTGTTAATAAATTTTGCAAATGTGTTGGAACCTTTACAGATAGATGTTCTTTTAAAGATACATTTAATGTCTTCCCTTGCTTCACAGTCTAAAAAAAATTGCTTTGGCATACATAGTTTTGAATCTTGTGATGTGTTAAGTATCTATTTTTCCTCTAGAATAATATCAAATTGGACATGTTGAAATTAGGCTAATTTTTTTTTAGTAAATAAGGACATAAAGAGTATGGGTTGATTTCCAATCATGTTCCACTTGTTTATGACATGTTCCACACCTTCATGCTTGGAAATTTCTCATTTTTTATGTGTTTCTTTTCAGCTGAACCTATCTTGACTACAGTACAGTGACTGATAATATAATTTAGCTAATGGTCCGTTTGGCTTATTTGACTTATTGTTGAAAGTAAGCAAATACTTTGAAAAAGTGAGTTTTCAAAAAGTTGTACATAAACAAATTAAGATAAAGGCTAAATGAAAAAGCTGATGGCAAGGGTTTGTTTGGGAATGGCTTATATAGCTTTTTGCAAAACATTTTTTGCTAAAAGTGCTATATATAAAAGGTAAAAGCTAAATAAAATAAGTAGAAGACTCACATGAGACTCACAAATAGTAGGGAAAAAAAAGGTTGGCTTATAGTTATAATCAAGATCCAATCACACACTAAGGATAAGAACAAAGTAAAATTGCTTCAGTTCCTTATTCACTTGTGTGGATGTCCAACTTTCTTTAATTCCATTTTGCCACATCATCGTCATTAAAGAATTTTCTCATTTGTACAGATATTATTGATGAACTGGTGAAGAGTGGTAAAGAGTTGGAGGCGGTGTATTTTGCTTCTGAGGCTGGTTTGACTGAAAGATTTCCTGCTGTCTCTCTGATTAAGTCGTATCTCAAGAACTCCAAAAAGAATGCTAGCACCATACTGAAGAATGGAAATAATAGCATGGCTGCAACAGTATGTGTAACATCTACAAATATAAGTTTTCTATCATCCGATTATTTTTATTCTGTGTGATTATTTATTTTAAATCAACGTTTTCAGGAGGAGTCAAGCACTCTGGAGTTGAATTCCATTAGAGCCATCATCAAATGTGTAGAAGACCACAAGCTCGAATCAGAGTTCTCCCTTGATAGTTTGAGGAAGAGGGCTACTCATCTGGAGAAAGCCAAGGCAGAAAGGAAAAAGAGTTCAGCAGGTGCCAGCAAGCCTCAAAACAAGCGAGCTTATGGTTCTGGTGGTGGCCGGAGCAGTGGACCACCTTCTTTCCGTCCATCCAAAGCGGCCAAATTTAGTAATGCCTTCCCTCCTTTCAGCCGGAGGAACCCGGCTCCTCCTGCACAGCATAGCCCTGCTGCAAGATATTCTGGGCCATACAACTATCCTAGCCAAAGTATGTATGATGGTCCCAATACAACTCCTTATGCTTCGAGCTATGGTGTTCCCCACAGTCAAAGTCCTGCTGCACTTCCTCAACAGCATTACTCACTCCCTGTGGACAACATGGGTGCCGCTGGTTATCGGGCCACTGTTTCTTATGGAGGCCAGACTAGTTATGGTGCTTATGATTATGGCAATGCTGCTCCACCCACGTACCAACCTTCATCATATACACAGTAATTTAGAAGCAGCAGTAGCTATAAAATTAGAGGATTTTTTTTTTCCTTCTTTTTCGTGTAATCTTGAAATGAGTTCCTGCTTCTTCATTCGGGAGTGCACCCTTTTATCTTAATTTTCTCTGTTTCTCCCTTCTTGGTGGTTGAAGTGGGAATAACTCAAGGTTCCCCATGAATTCTCTCTTTGTATGAGTGAAAGGTGGATTTGACTCACTGGAAATGTGCATCCTTTTGTTTTATCAGTGGATCAATTATAGGGCAATGGCGATGGATCGGCTTTTTCGATTCTGACCCAACCTGAACCAAATAGTAAAGATGTAGGATTTTCTCTTTTCTCTTTTTAAATTTTGTTTGAATAAGGGTTTAGGTTTACATTTTTTTTATTCTTTTAATTTCTTTTAAATTTCTGACCAAACCATCTCTCTTTTTCTTTTCTTTTTTCATGCCTAAACAGATGGTGTTTAAATTTTATTAAAATATCTCCATCATAATTTTTGTTACACAATTTTAGATTTTATAATAAAAGTGAGTGTGCAAAATTCTAGTACCATAAAGACACAAACTGATTTACGTGGCAGATTGTGAGTGGTGGCGAAAAATAGTAAATTCATGTGAAAGTAGCAGATAATCAATAACAGTCTTCTATGTAAGATGATTGTGGCAAAAGTTGTGACTTAATGTTTCATTTGTTTTACTAATAAAATGTTTTGCACATGTAAAATATTTTCAGGTGTTTGGTGTGTTATGTAAAATTTTTCAAGCAATTCACTAAAACCACAATCACTAAAGCTAAAGGTTCAATGACTGCCAACCGTCGGAAGATGTCTCTAATGATTGGGCTGTTAGCATCGATCATCAAAATGGACCGTTGGTGATTGCCACCACACCTATGACTTAGCCACTAGATGGGAAAGGGGAGCAATGATGTGTTTCTGGAAATGTTTTTCCTAATTTATAAAGGTAGAACATTTTCCAACCTTTTATAAATAATTTTATGGTCTATAGAAAATATTTTACAAGTTTGACCATATTTTACATACAAACAAATACCAAAAAATTGGAAAACGTTTTCTGGAAAATATTTTACTTTAACAAATGGAGCATTAAAATAAAATATTTTTAAAAAAATATTTTCCCATTTTTAGGTGTTTGTTTGCAGGTAAAATGTAGTCAAACTTACAAAATATTTTCTGTTGACTATAAATCATTTATACAAAGTTGTAAAATATTTTATCTTAAAAAATTTGTCAAAATTTTTTCCAAAAACACATACTGGCTTCTCCCCTGCCATCTGATGGCTAGGTTATTGGTTTGGGGACACCTCTCTGGTGATTGGTACCGGTGCTCTGATGGCTGGAGACTCTGCACTAGCTATTTATACCGGCACTCCGTTGGCTGGAGACGCCACACCGACCACCAATGTTGGTGGTCCCGTGGCTGAAGCATGATTTTGAAAAATGGAACGGTCAAATAACAGGAAAAGGGACCGATTCCTGGTTTTGGTCAATTTTCTCGATTCATGCTGACCTTGTTTCGAGTTCAAATTTGGCTCAACCAGTTAAACCAGAGGTTTAATCCTGTTTTTCAAACAATGGACCGGAGACACCGTTCCGACGGCAATCTTCGGCAGTCTGGTCGTCGGAGCCACCATTATGTCTTTCGATTCCAATAGTCTCTCTGGAGACTCCGCATTGGCGATCGGTGCCGACACTCGGTTGGCTGGAGATGCCACACCGACCACCAATGTTGGTGGTCCCGTAGCCAAAGCATAATTTTGAAAAATAGAACGGTCAAAGAACAGGAAAAGGGACCAGTTCCTAGTTTTGATCAATTTTCCCGATTCTTGCTAACCTTGTTTCGAGTTCAAATCTGGCTCAACCAGTTAAACCAAAAGGTTCAATCTGGTTTTTCAAACAGTGGACCGGAGACACCGTTCCGACGGCAATCGTTGGCAGTCTGGTCGTTGAAGCCACCGTAATGTCTTTCGATTCTAATGGTTTGGTTACTGAACCTCCGGCACTAGTGGCTGAGACACTGGTTTTGTTGGTTTGTTTCAAAAGTTTTCCTTGTCATATCAAATACTTGAAAATATTTTACTTCAAAACAAATGAAGCGCAAACAAAGTGTTAGTTCGTGGTATTCAAATTACTCGTGTGTGTGTGTAACTCTAAAAAAATTGTTCGTGGTAATCAAATTACTTGTGAGTGTGTAACTCTCTAAAAAACATTGTTTAAATTATCTTATATGATATATAATTGTTGAAGATGTTTGGCTATTAGTTGACCTAATATTTTGCCACATAAGTTTTGGTAGTCTCACAATTTTAAACACAATTTTTTTTTAAATATATTTATTATGACAAAATGAGAGTTTTAAATTGACTACTACTCAACAAACTGAAGAATTTTAAACCAACTACTACTTAGCAGCTTGGAGAGTTTTAAATTGACTATTACTCAACAATATGAAGAGTTTTAAACAAATTACTACTCAACAATATGGAGAGTTTTAAACCAAACCGAAGATGTTTGACTATTAGTTGACTTTATAATATTTTGTCACAAGCTTCGGTAATCCCACAATTTTTCACATCATTTATTTATTTATTATTTCAAAATGAGAGTTTAAACCAATATTACTCAACAAACTGAAGAGTTTTAAACCAACTACTACTCAGTAACGTGGAGAGTTTTAAACCAAATCGACCTACTACTATATATATATATATATATATAGAGCACCACACCAAAACCCTCTATGCGGTTTACCTTCTCTCAATGCTTTTTTATTTCTACAAACCCTTCGTACTCAAGCCTCTCAAGGTATCTTTTACATGAATTTCTCTTTAACAGTTACTTTTGTTATTCACATTTTTTCTTTAATATTCAGTGTTTGTGGATCTTTTTTCATATTTTTACTTCCATTGCCTTTGTGTTTGTGTAATATTTTATTAAGAACCAAACTTTTAGACACCATGTTTGATTCTAGAGTTTTTACAGATGGAGTAAATGTTAAAAGAAAGCTAGAGGAAATGGATGCCACCAAAGTGTCATGATTTATTTATTCTCATGTTCTATAGAATATTAATCTTTGGTAGAACTTAGAAAAATTTCTTTTGTCATTAAGTTGTATTTTGTTGTTCCATGTTTCATAAAAGTTTAAATATGCAGAAACATAAATAGTGTGTTTTGGTTTTATCTTTTAAAAAAAATACAATATGGTTATTTTGTCAAATTATGTATATTTTTGTTTCATATTATAAATATTGATTTTCATTCTTTTTTAACTAATTGTAGTGTTGAAGATATTTACAAATGGTTAACTATTTGATGCATCACACGAGTTAGCAACTAGTTATTCTACTAATGTTCAAATCACGGATGGACCTAGGATTTCAAGCTAGGGAGCTGAAGATAAGTGAAAAAAAAAAATCAAATAATCATTCATATAGTATTAACAAATTATCAACCAAGACAAAGACACAAATCATTGTTGGTAGATGCAATTATCTACCAACAAAGACAAAAGACACAAAATACTATTGTTTCTTAGTATATTATCTATGAAATGGGAACTTGATGCTTATTTAAATTTTCAAAATCATCTGTGATTGAATTCAAACTAAATGTCAAAGATATGTTCCTTTCAATGTATAACATCAAAGAGTCTAAAAATCATTTTCCATTTATCTAATTTAAAAATATTAGTTATAAAATTATGAGTTAACAATATGGGAAAGTCCCAATTTTATTTTGTTAAATTTGTGTGACATTATTATATTTTGTATTTTTTTTTTCTATCTCTATATCTCTCTACCTCTTTACCTTTGTTACATTGTTACTAGTAACCCCGCCACTATGAAATTATAATGCATTACTTTCCTAACTTTACCTTCTTATTTTTTTCACCTATTGCTTGTTCCCTATTGTTGCCACACTACCAACAAACAATCAAAGTCTTAAACACCAACAAAATTATATATTTTCCATAGACTCTCTCTTTATGTTATAACTTTATTGACAAATCACAACTCACTTTTCACTATTTCAGACACTCAACAGCTGCAAAAACAAATAATACAAAGACTCCCAAACACATAGATTCACATATTCAAATTTAATTCACAATCACCTGCAGCCAAAAAAAAAAAACCATAAACTACAATCACAGATGATAGATTCACAAACATTATAATTGTATGGAGTAGAGAGAAAAATCATATCAAAATCAATGTTAAGTTTTGAAGTTGAATGAGAGAAAAAAAAATACTTAAAGCATATCGGGATTCGAGATGGAGGCTGAAGGTTGCAACGGCCAGCATTGGAGGTGGGGTGGGCATGTCAAGCTGTCGGTAGTGGTGGCAACTAGAGGCATGCAAGAACTTTGGGTTAGTCATTGCCTCACTGGGTTGATTGGTTGGTCAATGGGTCAATGGCCGTGAGGTGAGCTCACATTGGTGGTTGTTGGTTGTGGCGGCGGCTTGGTTGGTGAAGTGAGTCGCTCACTGTCATCGTCACTCTCTTCTTTAGTCTCTTGGTCTCTCTCAACTCTCTATTTCTTCTTTTATTATTATTATTATTATTATTATTATTCTAAATCAGTTTAAGTAGCACTCTCTCCGTCCCAATTTGTTTGTTCTATTTGAAAAGTCAAATTTTTGAAGGGAATATCATTTATTGTCTTGTCTGCCTTATAAAAATGTGTAAGTTTACAAAACTGCCTTTAAATAAATATATCTGTTTTTTTAAAAGAGTTATTCTTAATGAGGCAACTAAAAAGATGCCCCAATTAGATTATTTTTTAAATATTTGTTAGTTTTCTTTTCAAACAGTTTTGAAAATAAAGTAGGGGTATAATATGAACATTAGTAAATTAATGATTTTTATTTTTAGAAATAGAACAATATTTTGGGACATCCTAAAATAGAATAGGGGACAAACAAACTGGGACAGAGGAGATATTATAGAGTCCTCTGGTGGACCACGTCACTTGTCCACCATTTCACTAAAAAACTTCCACTTGTTTAAAATTGCTGAGTCAGTAATTAATTTCTGTTTAAAAAAATTTTCTAACTAATTTAAACATGTGGAAGTTTTTTAGTGGAATGGTAGACCACATCACTTATCCACCATGTGGATCTTATAATTTCTCGGGACAGAGGGAGTAACTGTTAGAAAAATTTTGAATTGGGCTTTTAATTATTTTGGGTTGGGTTGGTTGGGCTATTAGGAGAAGGGGCTAAGAGTATAGAAGAGAGGAACCCAACCCTAAAAAAGTCTAAATATACCTAACATAAAAAAATTGGGCCAAGGGTCCGAGCCCCCTCTTAGGTCCATCCTTGGTTCAAATTATATTATATAATATTTTAGATGTTCAATTTTAAGTTGACTCAAATTTTTTTTTTTCAAAAAAAGGGAGAGAAAAAAAAAAAAAAAAACCCTCAATTTGATTAGATCTATTGGATTGTGTACAACATAATTTCACCATGCGATTCATTTTAAGTAAATTATGATTTATTAACATATTTTACTTTAGGTGAAATTCTATTACCAAAGTTTTTTAAAAAGAATTAAAAATAGGATTCGTTATTTATTTTAAATTATTTACAACCAATTATAATATTTGGTTTTTACTAAAAACTTGGAACGACACATGTGCATTCATCATCTAACTTAAAGTAAGTTTTTTTCTTTAATTTTACTATATGTTTTACTATTCAATTTATATATTTTATTTCATCTGTATAGGATTTTTTTATTAACCCATGCATTAAACATGCATAATATATATATATATATATATATATAAATATTTGATAATCTACACATGCATAGTACTGGTACTACCCTTATGTGTAGTACTACTAGATAATACATGTTGTTGTCAACAAAATTAATTACTTTATCATTTTCTCATAAAATATTTCTAAAATTAGTTCTTAAACTAATGCCCTTAAAGCATTCATTAACATTTTCCTTTATTTTATTTTAATAATTTTTCATAATTTTTTTCTTCCACGAAAAAGGGTGGATCTTATACATTGTGCTTAAACCATGTTGCTTAGCTAAACTGTTAGACTCATACAACATGCTTTTATTATTTGGCAATGCTATAAGTATATTTAAATTATTAACATAGTCAAAAATCAAAATACATTACCAAAAAGTTACAAAAATTTTAGAATATCATCTGTAATGACTCTATCTCAACTGTTAGATATTATTTGCGTTAGGTCATAGGTTTCACGGTTTTGCTCTCCCCTCTCCCCCCCTAAAGCACACAACAGTGGGAAAAAATGTCTCTACACATTGAAGGGAGATCACTCTTTATAAACATGTTTCCATGTGCTTCCTCAAACAATGTGAGACTCCATGATTACTTCTCCCATTGAGAATAACACCATGACCAAGATACGTGACTGATTCCCCCAATCTCACCCAAGATAGCCACATCAATGCCCAATTTGGACCATAACCGAGGTGATAGATACAATTAAAGAGCAACATACACGACTATCAAGCCTATAAATTCATGATAGCCAAGGTACGTGATTCCCCAATCTCACCCATGATAGCCACATCAATGCCCAAGATAGCCACATCAATGCCCAAAATTTGGACCATAACCAAAGTGATAGATACAATTAAAGAGCGACATACACCACTATCAAGCCTATAAATTGATGGCTTCTCTCTACCACAAACACGCCAAAAAAATAATAAATAGTGGCTTCTCCACTAGAATTAGATAAGAGAAATCTATGAACTGTAATAGAGTTTTCTCTAGTAAATTAATTAGCTAACTTTTATAATATAGAAGCATATTACATTCATGGATCTCTTAAATTTAAATGACCAAAGATTTTATCAATTAAACTAATTGAAATACACTCTTAACTAACTTAGACATTGGAGATTTTAGACAAGTGCCACACTAGTACCATCAAAATTATTTTTCTTATGTCTTACAGGAATAATGCTCTATTAGCAGGTTCGTCATTTTTCTGTTGATTCATCATCAAATATAATTGATGAAGCTGAAAATTGACCTCATCAGTATGCTCCTTGTTAATGTCGATGGACAAGCTCCAGTACCTGTTGTCAAGAAAAGAAAGGCAAATGAAGTTTCACCGGCGTGGTGCCAATTGAGAATACTTTGATGCTAAAGTTAGCTAAATAGCTCTCAAAGAATTCTCTCACAGGTGTATATTCGGTTTTTCATATATCTTTTACCTGAGTTCCATTTCCTTTTTATAGTTTGCTTCGGGTCGGGGTAGTTATGTTTGCTAATGCTCCTCTAGGTGTTTTTCTCCTAAAAGAAATGCAACATTAAGATTCTATTTTAAGTGTAATGGATGACCGTTGGGCCATCATTGCCTTTGCAACTGTTTCGGCGCACTTATTCCTCATCAGCTATCCCGATGGCATTTATTTACGCCTTCAATGAATGTGGGCTTGTCTCGTCTATACGGATGGGGTCTTGCCCCTACACTCGTCCTAGGCTTAGATGCGGCTGTGGTCATCTTTAAGCTAGACGACCTCCACTTGATACTCATCAGTTGCCTCCCCATTCCTTGGTCATTAGGGACTTGGACGATCTTAGGAATGTGATCAGATGTTACAATTCGTATCTTCTCAATTCTCAAAATCTGGCTCTCATCTTAAATGCGAAACAACTACTCTTCAGGAAACGAACACCTGTTGGTCTTCTATTCGTGGCATGTGTAAAACTTCCTTGATTTTGGCGCGCCTTAATTCCAATTTTTCCTTTTAGAGAAAACCGTTCCTCTTCCTCCGCCGTATTGGGTCTAAACTTCGGAGTGCTAAGAAATCCCCATACTTCGAAATTTCCTAGTAAGGCCTCTCTTTCCTATGTTTTGATGGTTGGTTTTGAATCCCTTAGTCAAGAGTGCCCCTCGGTTTAATTTTTCTTTGCTAGGTTGGGGGTTTTCTTAGAATATTCTTCTAGTCAGCGTCCCCAAGTGGGTTTATTTGTGCCTCGTTTTTCTGCACTTAGGCCTATTTTGCTTTCTCTCTATACCCTCTAATCCGTCAATCTCTGATAAAGCACCATTTGGAGATGGCCATCATTGAGTATAGGGTAGATGATGTTAGGTCCAGTGAGTTGGAGACTGGATTGTCTTCCAACGCGAAGTCTTTGAGTAAGGTAGTTAATACTGCTGCTTCAAAGTTGCCTTCGTCTTCATCTTCTCCCTCCTTTCATGCTCTGTCTAGGTCTTGTTCCTTGAAAGAGAAACATTTAAACGGTTTTAGGAAAAGGTTTCAATCTCCTAAGGGTACCTCTATTAGACTTCCTCGCCTAGGTGAGAAAGCTTGTAACTTTGCCCACGGAGAGGTGTGCTTTTACGAGGCTGACTTTCTGTGTGGCCCCCGTCCATCCGTTTATCTTGCAACTTTTAAATGAATTTCAGATTGCCCTAGGTCAACTTGTCCCTAATGCTTGGAGGATGATCATAAGTTGCATGTCTATTTGGATGTTTGCTTGTGATGGGGAAATGATAACTTTGAATTAATTCCTGTTTTTGAACCATTTGAAAGCCTCTACCCACTATGGGTATTTTGAAATTTTACCTTGGGATAGGAAATCTAGGATTGTTAGAGGTTTTCCTTCATCCTTTCGTGATTAGAAATCACGATACTTTTTTATTTCTGGAACGGGTTGGGAAACCCTATTTGACAATTTCTGGGGCAAGTCCCAAGATTACTACGAAAATGGGAAGTCCCAGTACTTGGTGCGTATTTCCATTATCTTCTTTCACTTTTCTTTCATGTCGTAATTGCCCGTCTAATGATGTTTTCCTTCTGATTCTTTACAATTCTTGATCGTCCTGACTTAGAAGATAAACATCGCCATCGGGTTCATGCTACCCTTACCTACGCCCGTGAAATTGAGGATTTTGACGACCTTGTCGATCCTCGTCATCTGTTTGACTGTTGCTCTTCCTCCCATTCATATTGCCCCTTCTTCTCCTACTCCATCCTTAGAAGTGATTGCCTTCTCCCCTCCAACTACCAGTGCTAAAGGAAAAGGCAAGGTTGGGAGGAGTGTTTGGGACGACCTTGCTACAGCTCTGGGCCGTGCTCACAACGTAATTACTGACAACGAACTCAAGAGTTTATTGTCCATTCCCTCCCATGAGCTGGTCAGCCGTCATATCCATAAATTAGTACAAGTATGTGGTTTTTCTCTTTTAGCATCCCTTTGGTATTTTTCAGTACAAGTACGTGTGCATGGTCTTTCCTCTCATTTGCTTGTTTCTATCAGGTCCTTGGGGAGTCATTGCACATCACAACTGGCTATTTAAATATGGAAGAGAAGGTTGTGGTGGCTAACTCAAAGGTGGAGTCTATCGAGGTAGAATGCTCCAAGTTGAAGAAAGATCTAATTGCTGTTATGAATGAGAAGAACGACGCGAATGAGAAAATAAGGGAGCTTACTGAGGCCTTGTGTGTAGAGAAAGCGCTTGTCATCCAGAAGGATGAAGAGATTCAAGCTACCCTCCTAAAGACTGATGCGGAGAGAGAGAAAATCATCCAGAAATTCAAGCAGTCAAATGAGTTCTCAGATCTTCAGTTTACCTAGTACTTCAAAAGGTTCGAGATTTTGCGTCGATGGACAATGAAGCATCACAGCTTGGCCGTGGACTTCTCCAATTTAGACTTTGAGAAGATTGACATCAAGGTACTTGTAGACAAAGCCAAAGAGCAAGAAGAAACTGAAACTGGTGTGGTGATGGAGAAAGATTTGGCTGGGAAGGATGTTGTTGAAGGAAAGGATACCGACGAGCTTGCTATCCCTCCTCCGTAGTATATTCATTCTCCCTTTTATTTATTTATTTATTTTTTTCTATTTGGAAAACAGTGGTTGCCCCTTTGTTTTGGGGTTTTATCTTTGATGAACAATGGTTGCCTCCTTGTTTTAGGGCCTTAGTTTTTTTTTTTTTTTTTTTTTTTGCCTCTTGGTTTTAAGGCTTTGGTTTTGGACAAAATTTTTGCTACTAACCTATTGTTTTGCTCATGCTATAACATAAGCTTGCTTGCTTACAACATTCCAGGCTTTGTGAATTAAACTTGTAGTTTTTTATCGCTTAGATTGTGCTTTTTATCACTTAATTCATAAGTTGAACACGTCATATATATTGGCTAAGTCTTTTATCTTCGTGATTTAGGGTCTGTTTAGATACCGCTTATTGCTGAAAATATTGTAGTAAAATAATTTTTAAATGTGTGAATAGTGCCGTAGGACCAAATTTTAAAGGAAAAATTGTTGAAAAAAGTACTTGTGGGTCTCATGAATAGTGCACGAGACCCACACAAAAACGCAAACTTATTGTTGCCGCAAATGCAAACGCTATCCAAATGTATTCTTAAATTTAAAGTTTTTCCATTTGATTGGGATTTTAAACTTCGTCATTCATATTGACGGAGCTTTTATCCTCGTGATTTAAACTTAAAGTTTTTATCACTTGATTTGGATTTTTAACTTTGTCATTCATATTGACAAAGCTTTTATCCTCATGATTTATGCTTAAAGTTTTTATCACTTAGTTTGGATTTTTAACTTCGTCATTCATATTGACGGATCTTTTATCCTCTTGATTTAAACTAAAAGTTTTTATCACCTTATTTGGATTTTTAACTTTGTCATTCATATTGACGAAGCTTTTATCCTCATGATTTATGCTTAAAGCTTTTATCACTTAGTTTGGATTTTTAACTTCGTCATACGTATTGACGGATCTTTTATCCTCGTGATTTAAACTAAAAGTTTTTATCACTTGATTTGGATTTTTAACTTTGTCATTCATATTGACGGAGCTTTTATCCTCATGATTTAAACTTAAAGTTTTTATCACTTGATTTGGATTTTTAACTTTGTCTTTCATATTGACGGAGCTTTGATCCTCGTGATTTAAACTTCAAGTTTTTATCACTTAGTTATGATGTAAACTCATCTTTGATGCTAACGGAGTTTTTATCATAGTTGTTGTGCTTTGAACTTATCTTTTCGATAAAGGAGATATTCACCATGGAGTGTTTGACATCTAATCATTTGAAAAGAAATATCTCTGCAGACATTTTGTTTGTTTTATTCATCCTTGTTTATAAAAAGGGGGTTACAAGGATAATGCTTCACGAAAAAATAGAAAGTATTGAAAATAGAACAAATGCATGAAAACAATGAAATCCTGCTTATCTGTTGATGAATAAACGAGGTGTTCCAAATTCTAGAACTTATTAATGCTGAAGGTCCGTTCCCTCACTGGTAGTACTTTTTAAGGTGATCTACATTCCAAGGACGAGGCAAAGGTTTCCCATTTGCATCCTCCAGGTAGTAGCTCCCTCCTCTTGAATAACGGACGACCTTATATGGACCTTCCCAGTTGGGGCCTAACTTCCCTTTGTTTGGATCTTTGGTGGCTTGTGAAACCTTCCGCAGAACCATATCTCCAGGATTGAAACGTTTTAGCTTTACCCTCTGATTATAGTACCTCGTTATCCTCTCCTGATATAGAGTCATTCTTTGAGCTGCGCCATCTCTGAACTCGGGTAAGCAATCTAGAGCTAGCTTGAGGCCGCCGTCATTGTTGCGTTCATCATAACATGTTCTTTTGAGACTTAACACTCCAACTTCCACAAGAATTACTGCTTTAGTTCCAAACGCCAGCTTGAAGGGTGTCTCACTTGTTAGTGTCCTCACCATCGTTCTGTAGACCCATAAAACTCTTGGAAGCTTGTCAGGCCATGCTCCTTTTGCCCCCTTAAGCCGGGTCTTGATTAGCTTAAGCAAAGTTCCATTTGTAACTTCAATCTGGCCATTTTCTTGTGGGTTTCCAAGGGAGGAATAGTGATTCCATATCCCCAGCTCCTTGCAAAAATCCCTGAACTTGTGGCTGTCAAACTATCGTCCATTGTCAAAGATGATAACTCGTGGAATCCCGAATCGATAAATGAGGTTTTTCCATACGAAGTGTTGTATTTTGACCTCCGTTTTTCCATACGAAGTGTTGTATTTTGACCTCCATTATAACTGCTAAAGGCTCTGCTTCCACCCATTTCGTGAAATAGTCAATAGTAATGACTAGAACTTTTACCTGCTTCCACCCAGTATATCAATTCCCCATGTGGAGAATGGCCATGGTGATGTGATGTTAGTCAAGTGCTCTGCTAGGACATGCTGCACGTTTCCAAACCGTTGGCACTTGTCGCATCTCTGAACAACCTAAGTTGCATCCTTTTGCATGGTTGGCTAGAAATATCCTACACGAAAAACTTGCCCAACAAGTGATCGTGGTCTAGAGTGATTTCTGCAGACTCCTTCGTAAATCTCATTTAGTACATACACAACATCTTCTGGGTTGAAGCACTTTAAGTAGGGCTATGAAAATCCCCTTTTGTAGAGCTCGTTGTTCAGGATTGTGAACCTCGATGACCTTACTTTGGCTTTTCTGGCTTCCGAGGGATCTACAGGGAGGTTGCCATCCTTGATCTATGTGATTATTGGGTCCATCTAGCTCCCTCCAAATATGACGTGGCTTCCGTCAAACCCCTCAATGCTTGGGAGGTGTTACACTTCCATGTACAATCCAAGTTGTCCTTCATTGGTAGCTGACGATGCTAGCCTAGCAACTTCATCCGCTTCTGAGTTTTCCTCCCTTGGTACTTGAGTGATCTTGACATCATCAAAGTTAGAAACTAATTGATTAGTCAGCGTTAAGTATCTTTTCATTCTGTCCTCTTTGGCCTCGTACTCGTTGGTTATCTTCCCCACCACAAGTTTTGAATCAGAATTCAGCTTCAAGTTTCTTACACCCAAGGCTTTTGCAATTCTCATGCCCATCAAGATAGCTTCATACTCCGCTTCGTTATTCATTGCTAGGAACTGAAGCTAGACTTCGTATATGAGGATGTCTTTCTTAGGGGATAAGAGGATCACTCTTACTCCTCCGATGCCTGCTGCTGACGACCCATCTGTATACATCGTCCAATAATCTGACTCTAGATCTTGATCAGCAATAGTGAACTCGGCGACAAAGTCAGCCAATGCTTGGGCCTTGATCGCCATCTTAGGCCTATAATTGACGTCAAATTGACTCAATTCCACTATCCATTGGACCATTCTTCCTGCCGCATCCCGTCTACCCATGGCCTTTCGTAGAGGTTGGTCCGTCATGACTAGTATTGTGTGCGCCTGGAAATAGGGATGAAGTTTCCTTGAAGCGACGATTAATGCAAAGGCTAACTTTTCTATCTTTGGATATCTTGCTTCTGCACTCTAGAAAGCCTGACTTGTGTAATAGACCAGCTGAATACAGAAATAGATCTTCTCCTTCAACGAACAGACTTAAAAGCGAATAAGTAATTCTTAAGGGCCTGGAAAGCTTCTTCACACTCCTCCGTCCACTGGAAGGCCTGTTTCAACGTTTTAAAAAATGGGAGGCATTTATCCATGGCTCTAGAGATGAACCTGTTCAAAGTTGCTACTCGTCCCGTCAACCTCTGTACTTCCTTCACACTTCTTAGGGAGGTCATGTCTAATATGGCTTTGACTTTCTCTGGGTTGGCCTCTATACCTTGTTGCGAAACCATGAACCCCAGAAACTTACCTGACGAGACTCTAAACACGCACTTTGCCAGATTCAATCTCATCTAATATTTCCTCAAAGCGTCAAAAGTTTCTCTAAGGTCGTCTAGATGTAATTCTGCTTTTCTGCTTTTCACGAGCATGTCGTCCACATACACATCCATATTCCGTCAAATTTGCTTGCTAAACATTTGATTCACTAGCCTCTGATAGGTCGCCCCTGCATTCTTTAGGCCGAACGGCATAACCCTGTAATAGTATAGCCCCTAACTGGCAATAAATGTTGTTTTCTCCTAGTCCTCTTCGCTCATGCAAATTTAGTTGAAGCCTGAAAATGCATCCATAAAGGTTAGTAGCTCGTGATCGGCTGTTGAATCTACTAGCTGGTCGATCATGGGAAGTGAAAAGCTGTCTTTTGGGCAAACACGGTTGAGATCTGTGAAATCAACGCACATACGCTATTTCCCATTGGACTTCTTCACCATGACAACGTTGGCGAGCCATTCAGGGTAGTAGACTTCCCTAATGAGCCCAGTAGTTAAAAGCTTCTCTACCTCTTCCACAACAGCTTTATTCCTTTTAGGACCAAAAACTCACCGCTTCTGTTGGACAGGCTTTCTAGTGGGGTCGACATTCAACCGGTGTTCTATTACTTTGTTGTTTATACCTGGCATATCCTCATGGGTCCAAGCGAATATATCTAGATTCTGCTTCAGGAACTCCACAATCTTGTCCTTCAGGGTTAAGTCAAGTCCTGCTCCAATCTTCGTGACCTTGGTAGTGTCTCCTTCTATTAGGTTTACATCTTCCAACTCTTGGGCAGGCTTCTTTGGCTCTTCTTCTACCACCCAGGTATGGTTTTCTCTGGAGGCTAACACCACCTGGTAACACTCTCGAGCCAACAGCTAATCCCCGTGTATTTCTCCCATCCCATGCGAGGTTGGAAACTTCAGCTTGAGGCAATAAGTTGAAGTTGCAGCCTTAAGCCGATTCAGTGTAGGTCATCCCAAGATAACATTATAGAACGATAGACAATCGATGATCAAGAAATCAACTTGTTTTGTCACCTGGGCTGGATGTGTTCCTGCTGTGACTCTCAGTAAGATGATGCCCTTTGAATAGATTCAATCCCCACTGAAGCTGACCGATGAGGATTTGAAAGGTCGAAGCCGCTTTAGGTCCAACCTCAAATGTTGGTAGGCTGTCGTATACACTATATTCCCAAAGCTCCCATTGTCAACTAGCACTCTTCTTGTGTTGAAATCTTTAATTTCTAGCATGATGACAAGCGAGTCATCATGGGGTTACTTGATTCCACTTGCATCTCGCTCAGAGAATGTTATGTCGTCACTTTTTGATCGTCAGTACTTTGTGGATGGATACTTGATGTGAATGCTGTTAATCCGCCTCTGGTAAGTCTTCTTCAAAGACTTGTATGACCCTCCTGATACTGGTCCCCCTGTTATCATCCTTATTTCACCTATGGCCTAATTTGGATGATCTCGTCCATCATCCTTGGTATCGTCATGAGGCTTATCGTCAGTCCGTGATCGGGGTTGGTGGTCCTTCTTAATGAACTTTTGGAGTTTCCCCTGTTGAATCAGTTCTTCAATCTACCCTTTCAAGTCACGTCATTTGTCAGTGTAGTGGCCGTGATCCTTGTGAAAACCACAATACTTCTTCGGGTCACACTTCCTGGAGGACGTACTTAACAGCTTGGGCCATTTTAGGCCTGGTTCATCCTTAATTTGCATCAGGTTTTTGTTTGCGGGCATCACTAATGGGGTGGAATTCATCTTCTTCTTCGGGGTGTCAGAACTGCTATTGCTAGCCTTAGCCTCCGAATATGAGTCTTTACAATCCTTTTTCTTCCCTGGGGAATCACTAGGTTCTTCCTTCTTCCGTTTTCCTGTTAGCCCCTTTGCAGTAAGGACATCATCTCCGTTCATGTACTTTTGAGCTTTGAACACGAAATCTGTCATAGAGATTGGCAGCGTCTTCCCCAACAAAAGGACGAGATTGTGGTTGTTGAGTCCAGCCTGGAAGGTTGTCATTATCACTTGGTCATTAACTTCGTCAATTTCCAGCACAGCCTTGTTGAAACGCTTCACATAATCCCTTAGGCTTTCCCCTTCTTGTTGCCTTACTATTAGCAAGTAAGAGGTTGGCCTTTTGTGACGCTGCCCCCCAATGAATTGGCAAACAAATGAGTCACTGAACTGTTCAAAATTCGCTATTGAAGATGCTGACAGCTTACTGAACCATACCTTAGCAGCCCCTCTGAGGGTGGCAGGGAAAGATCTGCATATAACTTCATCTGAGGTTTGTTAGAGGTTCAAGTCTTGAAGGCCCCTATGTGGTTAAGAGGGTCCTTCATGCCATCATAGAACTCCAGCTGTGGCAGATGAAACTTTGGAGGCAGGGGGCACTCCAACACACTGGCTGTGAAAGGTGAATCTGTTCTTTTTTAGCATGCCATCAAGGTTTATTGCTATCTTCCCCTTCATGGCATTCTTTACCTCATCCAGCTCCCATCATAAGCTTATTATCATGTGATCGTTGTCATGCGCAGACTGCCCAGTGCATTCTGTTGTGTCCTTTCCCTTGCTATTTTCAGGGTTGCTAACTTCCTTGTTATGTCTTCTATGGCTACGTTGGTGGTGCGAAGCATTACTGCCCTCTGGATGTGCTCAATGCTTCAACTCTTCATTCTGCTTCATTAGCTCTTATACATTGGCTGTCAAAGCTTGGATTTGCTGAGCCATCACCACAGGATCTGGGGGTGGTGCTGGTGTGGAGTCTATCAAGCGACAGGAGCTTTATCGGTAGGAGCACAATGGTTTGAGAAAGAATCAACTCGTGTTCCCATAAACGGCGCCAAACTGATGAAGCCAAAAATTGACCTCGTCAATATGCTCCTCGTTAATGTCGATGGACGAGCTTTGGTACCTGTTGTCAAGAAAAGAAAGGCAAAGGAAGTTTCATCGGCGTGGCGCCAGTTGAGAATACTCCGATGCTAAATTCAGCTAAATAGTTCTCAAAGAATTCTCTCACAAGTGTATATTCAGTTTTTCATATATCTTTTACTTGAGTTCCATTTCCGTTTTATAATTTGCTTTGGGTCGGTATAGTTATGTTTGTTAATGCTCCTCTAGGCGTTTTTCTCCTGAAAGAAACACAGCATTAATTGACAATGAAGATTCTATTTAAAGTGTAATGGATGATCGTTGGGCCATCATTGCCTTTGTAATTGTTCTGGGGCATTTGTTCCTTGTCAGCTGTCCCGATGGCATTTATTTACGCCTTCAATGAATGCAGGCCTGTCTCGTCTATACAGATGGGGTCTTGCCCTTACACTCGTCCCCGACTTAAATGCGACTGTGGTCATCTTTAAGCTAGATGACCTCCACTTGATACTTGTCAATAATTAACACTGATATGTTGCTCATTTGACTATCAAATGGAACCTTCCCTATGGAACATATGTCAAATTTTAAGGCAAATAAATGAATGAGGAAGAAATTGTAATATAATTCTAATATAAGTGTTTTCCTACATATTTTGGAAACTAAAACCTTCCGGTGTTTTCTTAAAGTGGCATAAATATAATTTTTTGAATGCACTAATGATTTTCCATGAACTTATGGGATTTGATGAAAGCCCAGCAAACTGGATTTTTTTTCAAAATAACACTAGTTCTCAAATAATTTCGTTAGTTAGCACGTTTTCAAAAGTATTTAGGAAATTAACATCTCGAGTGTAATAGACTCAATTTTAGTGTGCTAAATTGAGTATAATGAAGATGATTTCAACATGAAACTCGAGTGTATTGGACTTGATTTCTATCATATAAAACTTGAGTCCATAGGACTCGATATCTTTTAAATTGGCCTTACAAGTCTTTATCTTCTCCGAACCACTTCTCTTCTTCTTCTTCTTCTCTTCTTTGTGGGTCTCGAGTTCCTTCAATGCCTAGATGCATACACAAATAATTGTTCAATCAAACAAGAAACAAACCCAAATTGAACCAAGAACAAGGAAAAACAAGAGAAAAAAAAAAGTTAGCCTAGATTGAACAAGGAACAGGGGAAAAAAAAACAAAAAAACAAAAAGCCATTGAGAAGACCTACAAAATCAGTGCCGCTGTGGTTTGCGGAGATACTTCCTCTCCTCCACCAAATTACCAAGATTGATTCAGGCATTTGTTTTGGGTTTTGTTCTTGGGTTTCTGGGGGCTAGAAGTGAGTGTTTAGTTTTGTTCTTGGGTATTTGGAGTTGGAAGTGGGAGGGAATGATGTTTGATCCACTCTCCGTTCTTCCTTCTCATCACCACCGATTGCTTTGAAAGTGATTGCCTGAGAGAAGACAAGAGTGTGGGATTGGGATTAGGACTGGGGTTTGGTTCTTGTTTTGTTGTTGTTTTCTGAGTTTGCTGTCGAGAGGAGATAAGAGTTGGGTGGGTTTGTTTTCTAGGTTATCGTTAAACAAAATCAAGTCCTAACGGTCTTGAGTTTCATTGGATGTTGAAATTATGTGCTTTAACTCGATTTAGTGCACTAAAATCGAGTCTATTGCACTCAAGATATTAGTTTCTTAAATAATTTTGAAAACGTGCTAATTAAGGAAATTGTGTAAAAATTAGTGTTATTTTGAAAAAAAAAAAAAATCCCTAGCAAAACTATACGGTGGGAATCTTTTTCCTGAATAAGAATAATTCAATCCATCAAAAAAGAGAGAAACAAACGAGGCAATTTGATTATAATTCAATTCGTGAGGGCCGGAACAAGACGATCCTGAGCCATCTCGCGAAAGCAGGATTGAAAAGGCAAGCAATTAGTTTTATAGAACATTAAAAAAAAAATCAAGCAGGTAGTGGGTAGATGTATAATGGAGCCAATGATCATACACCGTGATTGTTTGGATCCAAAAGTTGTCCGCACACAGAGAGCATATATATGTATATATATAAAGCATCTAAAGGTGCATGTGTTTACACATGCATATATATATATATATATATATAATTACACATGCCCATCAAACAAATATATATATATATATATATATGTGTGTGTGTGAGAGAGAGAGAGAGAGAGCGGTGAATCGATGATTGTTTGTATATAAAAGAGGTGTATACAGTTCAATTGGTAAGGGCCGGAACAAGATGATCCTGAGCCATCTCGCGAAAGCAGGATTGAAAAGGCAAGCAATTAGTTTTATAGAACATTAAAAAAATAAAAATCAAGCAGGTAGTGGGTGTAGACGTATAATGGAGCCAATGATCATACACCGTGATTGTTTGGATCCAAAAGTTGTCCCGCACTGAGAGAATATATATATATATATATATATATATATATAAAGCATCTAAAGGTGCATGTGTTTACACATGCATATATATATATATATATAATTACACATGCCTATCGAACAAATATATATATGTGTGAGAGAGAGAGAGAGAGCGCGATGAATCGATGATTGTTTGTATATAAAAGAGGGTATACAGTTCAGAACACAACCAAAGGGAGCTCAATAATTCACTAGAGAGAGATGACAAGTCACAGCAATGGCAACTCAGACTCTTTCGTCAAGATGCCAACTATAAAGTTCACGAAGCTATTCATCAATGGAAAATTTGTTGATTCCATTTCAGGTTTCTTTCTCATGCGCGCACTCGATCAGTTTTTTAATTTCTTTGTTCTATTCTTTGGTTGGATTTACTTGACCGCTTTTCCAGATTTTCAATTTCAGTTCTCTCATCTCAACCAACCAAACCGTATCCATTTCCTGTAAAACTTGTAAATAGTCGAACATCTTTAGATTAAATGACACATGTTGTTACTTTACTCTTTTATATTATAATATTGTTTAATAATTGTATACTTGTCTAAATTATTGTTGGGAAAAAAAAAAAAATTGCATCAAACAGGGAAAACATTCGAGACAATAGACCCAAGGACGGAAGAGGCAATTACGAGGGTGGCAGAAGGAGATAACGAGGATATTGATTTGGCAGTGAAGGCCGCGCGTGAAGCTTTTGACAATGGTCCATGGCCCCGCTTGTCTGGCTTTGTATGTATTGTATATTTGTCCTTTATTTTTTAAATGCCTTTTTTCCCTATAATTTTTTTTTTTTTTTGGGTGAAAACAATTTTTTTTTTTTTTGAAAAGGGGGTGAAAACAATTTGATGATTCATAATGGGAAATTGGAAATTTGAAACCAAGAAGTGACACCTAGTTTAATTATAAAATTGTTGACATCTCAACATCCATCTCTTCGGTGTCAAAAGTCTTGTATTCTGATTGGTTGACACTTGAGTTGATCAGCTAAAGTCTTTTGGGTAATTTAATGTTTTAAATTCTGATTAGTTGTATTAATCGATTTCCTATGGCTAAATCCACGTCTTAATTTCTGATTAGTTGTCCTTACTTGATTTCCATTGGACCACGGCCTACTTGCTAGATTAGATTTTTTTATTTTTTTAGATAGAAGAAGAGATTCAAATTACAAATGTTTTCATTGGAGACACCATGAAGTGCCAGCCAATCGAGTGTTTATTTGACAAAAATTATTTTTGTCAACTTATTTTACTATTTAGCTTATTTTTGTTACTATTTATGAGTTTCACTACACTTTTTAATACTAATTATAGATTGTGGGAATAAAAAATAATTTTTTGTTATACCTTCTAGCAGTTAGTCAAAATTTATTAGATATATTGGCAAAAGTTATTATACATGTGCATTTGATAGCAACTTTTTTAGGCTTTTGCTAATTGCTCTATTAAAAGTATATTAAAATATATTTGTATTTAGAAAAGATGATATAAATTGAAGTTTTAAAAAATTGAACATAAAATGTAAAAGATAGAAGTTAGCCAAAAAAAAAGAAAAGCTGGACCCAAATGGGCACATATATTGGCAGTTTTTTTTTTTTTTTTGAAGGCGTTTAATTGTTTAGGATCCGTTTGGATATCGCTTATTTTGCTGAAAACTAAAAATTGAAAACAATGTAGCAAAATAATTTTTAAATGTGTAAATAGTACTGTGAGACCCATTTTTAATGAAAAAGTTGCTGAATAAAGAGGTTTGTGGGTCTTGTAAACAGTACACGGAACCCACTAAACAATTTTATTCCAATGAAAATTTGGATTGTCAAAAATGTGGTGGGTCCCGTGCACTGCCACTGACATACACTCCCACGTAAAATGCACACATCAATAAAAAAGAAGAAGAAAACTCAAACGCAGCACCGTGGACGCCAATCCAAACGCATATTAAATCTTTCTCAGTTGGAGTTTGATATCTAAATCTGTGTGGTTTTTTTAAAAATTTATTTTCTTACTTAATACAAATTAGAAATCTAAATTTGTGTTTGAAAAATGCCGCTAAGTTGTCCAATAATCTCTTTTGGTATTTATATATTTCATAATTTGTTGACGTTTGTTAAGAAAATTCTTGGGCTTGGCCTTTTTTTTTTTTTTTTTTTGTATGTGTTTGTGTGTGTGGAAGTTCATGATATCTTCTACCAAAATAAATAAATAAATTTTAAAGCAAAATAATTTGCTTGAAGTCAACTTGTTTTTAAGAATCAAGTAAAATCTATACTTATCACAGTGCAAAAAGTTAGTCACACTTTAGTCTAAAAAAAGAAACGAGGTGGGTCGTTTCGGTGAGACCAAGATGAGGTCTCGGTGGGCTACCAAATACCATCCAATTTTGAAAAATCAATGTTCATTACTGATTTTGCAATATACCCTAATTTTAAATTTTATTTTTAATTAAAGTTCATGAAACTTACCATGACTTTTAAGTTGAGTTGTGATATGCATTTATGTTAGAATCTCATTTCATTTCATTTCCCTTGTATGTTACTATGTGTGTGTTTGTTTCTATAAAAAAAATCCTAAAAGTTTATAAAGACAATTTTGAAGACTTATATATTTTGTTTTGATAAATAAAGTACTAAATAATGTTTTATTAGAAAAAAAATTAGATTTATTAAATTGGACAAATAAAATGGGAAGGAGAGTAAATTAAGTTTTCTTGGAACAAAGAATTTTTATTTATTTTTTTATTTTTTTGGTGAATAAGAACTTTCATTAACAAACTAAAAAGCCTCTATGGAAGAGGAAACAAACTGGTCATAAAGTGTGCCCACAGAATCTAGTCTTACAAGCAACTCCAGCTCTAGAGGGGGGTGGATAAATACAACAAAATTTTGCTCCAACAGAGCACCTCGCCTAGCTAAGTTGTCTGCACACTTATTGCCCTCTCTGAAGCAGTGCATGATTTTGACATTAGGAATTTGTTTCAGACCCTCTTTGCAATCAGCAACAAGTGCATCTAGGTGGAACAAAGATTTGAAGGTTTATGTTTTGGGCTTTCAATTGTGTTCATTGCTTTTGGGCACTAGACGTCACACATCCTAAAAAGACCAGGTGGCACTTTTGTATCTCATTTAGTGCATAGAAGTCTTGGACTAAATTTTTACCTTGTGTTTTGAATGTTACATGCATAGACATAGTTAATTTAATTATCATTATTAATACAAGTGCAAAAGAGTTTGAAGGAAAAATATATTTATATGATTTCAACAATTAACTTCGATGGCATATGAGAATAAAGAATTGTCAAAAGCCTTGTATATCAGTAGTATTACTTGTTTTCCTTTATGAGTTTGAAGGAAACAGAATTTGTATGATTTCAACAATTAACTTCGATGGTATATGAGGGTAAGGAATTGTCAAAAGCCATATATCTAGTGGTATTACTTGTTCTCTTTTACGAAGAGAACCAAAGTTCAAATCTCACTCCTTCATTGTTGTAAACATCGAATTATTCATATATATATATATATATATATATATAATGTTAAATCATTTTCAAAACTTGAAGGCTAAATTGACATATTTGATAGTTTAAAAATAACAAAAACAAATAGTAATTTGACCATAAACTATTCATCATACAAGATTGACTGGTGTAAAGTGTAAACATGAAGGCCAAATATGCTCGTGAAACTCTTATGGTTATGCCATTCTTCTAAAACATCACTAATTAAAAGAATTAACCCAATGAATTTTTACTATTGGTTATTATCAAACTAAGATACTAATTAATTTTTTATATAGGTGAAATTCTAATCCAAGTATCTTACTTGACAACAAGAAATTTCATTAATTGAACTAACTAAAACTCAAACGTTCTTTTTAGTGTTAATCTACCAATCAAATCTAAAATACATGAAAATATAAACTAAGAATAGATGTTTAGCAACATATGTTGTCACTGAAACTCACAATCGATCCCATTCTTCTCAAAGGGAATTATAAAGTTGCCTGTTCTAACGTACCAGCCTCTTATATCTTAGGGGTAAGAATTTCTTTTTGAAGTAGGCTTTGGTAAATGCAAGTTGAGTGCATATTTATATGAAATTATTTTTCTCCGTTTAGTTTATTTATTGTGTAAAAATACAACTGTACTTTATAGTAACGTTAAAAAAAAAATTATGTCATTAAAAAATGCAATGTTTTAAAAAGCTGTATATTCTGTTTATAAATTATAATAAAAAGAAACTCATAAAAACAAATGCTAATTGTTTCTTCTTCTTCTTCCTTTGAGGGTGATTAGGATAGGGGAAGGATTATGATGAAATTTGCAGATTTGATTGACGAACATGCAGAAGAATTAGCGGCTTTAGATACCATTGATGCTGGGAAATTATTTGGTGAATGCAAGACTGGTATTCCCCATTCAGCAAACATGCTACGATACTATGCTGGTGCAGCAGATAAAATTCATGGGGAGGTCTTGAAAATGTCACGAGAATTTCATGCCTATACATTGCGTGAGCCAATTGGTGTTGTAGGACACATCATTCCCTGGAATTTCCCAACCTCTATGTTCTTAGCGAAGGTTAGCCCAGCCTTAGCCGCTGGCTGCACCATGGTCGTCAAGCCCGCTGAGCAAACACCACTCTCTGCTCTCTATTATGTTCATCTTTCAAAGCTGGTATATGCTCCTATAAATTAATCACTTTTCATGGTTCTAAAGAATATGAACACAGAAAGGATAGTGTAACAAAACAATTCTTGAAAAATTAGGATACAACACTGTGAGATATGACAATTAATAAATTAATATAATTAGGTATATTTTATTTATTTATTTATAGGCCTATTTATGTTTATTTATAAGTTTTTGAAATAAATAATAACTTATCAAAATCTTTAAAACGTGTCTAAAATCAGTGAGACTACGGTAGTCTTTTATTTTCTTTCTTAACAAATAATAACAATTTTCTTCTCATTAAAAATAATAATAAAACTACCTTTCTTGGCCAAGGCTGGTATCCCTGATGGAGTGCTAAATGTTGTAACGGGTTTTGGACCAACTGCTGGTGCAGCCATAAGCTCTCATATGGACATTGATGCGGTAATTTAATTTCTAGTTTTCACTTCAATCTTTGTCTTGTATGTGTATATTTTGAGAAATTTACACAGCCACTTCAATACTTTTTATGTGATATTACATCTTCACTTTGCTTGTTTTTCAGGTCAGTTTTACTGGCTCCACAGAAGTAGGACGTGAAGTAATGCAAGCTGCAGCAAAAAGCAATTTGAAAACACTTTCACTTGAATTAGGAGGCAAGTCACCCCTTATAATTTTTGATGATGCTGATTTAAATAAAGCTGCTGAGCTTGCTCTGTTTGGCATCCTATATAACAAGGTGAAGTGGTTTTTAATTTTAATTTTTGTTTTATATCATGTTGAGAATTTGCATTTTATAGATGAATTCGGCTAAAAAATATGCAGCTTAATTCCATAACTTTTTTTTTTTTTTCCTTATTCATTTTTTCAGGGAGAAATTTGTGTGGCAAGTTCTCGTGTTTTTGTTCAAGAAGGGATTTATGATGAATTTGTGAAAAAGTTATTGGAGAAAAAAAAATCTTGGACAGTTGGGGATCCTTTTGATCCTAAAGTTCGTCAAGGACCTCAGGTAAAAATTGGTTTTCAAAGGTATAATGGAAACTAAAAACTTGATGGAAGTAGTAAGAACCTGCATGCCTGTAGATTTAGACCCTAACAAAACCATACATTCAAATATTAAATTGTTTTAATGTCTTCCTAATTGTATAATATCAGCAATTTTTTTTTTTTTTTTAATAAAAAAAATTAACAGCAAGATTTTGACCCACACCAGGCTTTGTCACGTTTTACTGATCCACTATTCCATTTTTTGTGCTATACGTTCCAGATTGATAAAAAGCAGTTCGATAAGATCCTTTCCTATATAGAGCATGGCAAGAGAGAAGGAGCGACCTTGTTAACTGGTGGTAAACCTTTGGGGCACAACAAGGGGTACTATATTGAGCCAACATTTTTCACTGATGTTAAGGTGCATAATAAACTTCAAAAAGTACATCTGCACTTTGGATTATTCCATTCAATTTTTGGTTCTCCATAGAAGATTAAAAAAAAAAAATGTTATATATAATTTAATCAATGTTAATTTATTTTTGGTTGGTGATAACTCTCTTAGGAGGACATGCTAATAGCGAAGGATGAAATATTTGGGCCTGTGATGTCACTGATGAAGTTTAAGTAAGTGCAATTTTCAGTCTCCTTTTCCTTTCTTTTTTTCCCCATAAGCTTTTTCAAAGATCAACACATTAAGAAGGCCAAACTAGTTATTATTTTGCATCGACCTCTATATACTTATGAGCAATTACAGAACAATTGATGAGGCGATCAAGAAGGCCAACAACACTACATATGGGCTTGCAGCAGGTGTCATGACCAAGGACTTGAATGTGGCTAACACCGTCTCAAGATCAATCCGTGCTGGAATCATTTGGATCAACTGCTATTTTGCTTTCGACTGGGACGTGCCTTATGGAGGGTATAAGATGAGTGGTTTTGGCAGAGATTTTGGTTTAGATGCCCTTTACAAGTATCTCCAAGTTAAATCTGTTGTGACTCCCATTTACAATTCTCCTTGGCTTTGAACATAATAATCTGGAAAATGGGGATAACATCTCCAAACAAATTAGTCCCCTGCAATAAAATTCTGAATTATTATTATCCTCTCCCCAGTTTGAGATAATCAAAAACATTTTAGTCTTTGTATATTTGTCTAATATAAGGCCAGCTCTTTGTCATGGAGTAAAAAGATTATGAAATATGTCCTCGCAGTCTCACCACGAGAATTTGACCAAGTTATCGATACCTTGATAGCAAATAAGGTAATTTCAGCTCAGCTTCATTTTTATGTTTGATGGATCAGATTCTCTCTTTTTTTTTTTTTCTTTTTTTTGAGAAACAGATGGATCAGATTCTGTTATACTCAGATGGTATGGATTTTTGTGTCAAATAAAAAACTGTGAAGCCATTGCTCAATGCTGTGTAGCCTGTGTTTCACGTCGAACGTGTATACTAGGTCAATCTGGGTTATATAAATGATTATGAGGAGCTTTGATTAAAGATTACGTTTAAGGTGTTGCTGAATGCTGTTCCAGAACAGGACTATTAGGCCTATGATTTTTTTGCCCCTTCCTTCGGTTTGGTGGGATTGAATCATACTAAACGACACTATCAATCTTTAGGAGGCCTTTGGTTCAGATCACAGTGGAATAAGGACGAAGAAAAATAAATGAGAAAAAATAAGTTTGTGTGTTGTTTGGTAAGGGGAGAAACGTTAGAAATATTTGGTAAGGTCTAGGCATTTTCTCCCTTGGCCCACCAAAAATCCATCTCTCCAAATTAGAATGAAGACTCTTGTTCTAGCAAAATGACAAAATTGCCCCCAAATTTTAATCATTTTCAAGAGTCTCACCTTCCCACCACCCACTTCCCCACATGGTCTAGGGGTTGTTTGGATTGCCTATTTTCATAACTCAATTCTCAGTTTCCATAACTTATAACTCAAAAATAGTGGAACTCATAACTCAATATCCGTTTGGCAAACGATAACTCTGTTTCCATCACTCAATTCTCTGATTTTTGAGTTATGACTTATGGAAAATGAAAACACATTTTGGCTGTTTTCAGTTTCCTTAACTCATAAATCAATGACAATATTGTAATTAAACACACATAGGGGACCCACAAACAGTACCAGCCGCACCTGTTGACCACTTTTGACTCTCATTTTTTCGAGTTTTTTTTTTTATTTTTTATTTTTTTATTAGCTTCGATGAGTTTGGGTACTATTAAAAAAAAAAAAAAAGCTGCACCGGCTGACAGGTATAGGCCCACAAATAGTGTGAAAAATATTGAGTGATGAAAATTAGATGATGATGCCAAATCGGTGTGAAAAATTGAGTGATGAGTGATGAGTGACGAGTTATGAGTGATGGAAATTGAGTGATAAAATTTTCTTATCCAAACAGCCCCCTAATGTCTACTAAACCTTTATGTCTTCCTTTCTTTTTTGTATCTCCTCGTCACTCTCTCAATGGTAACTCATCGTGTCATCCTCTTCTTCTTTTTTCTTGTTTTCTATACTCTCTCTATTTTCTAGATTTTTTTTTGCTGTCGCAAATTTTTTTGTTTCCACCCGACAACGTGTCCAGATATATATCTATACTATATATAAGAGGATTCCCTTCTTTGAATTAAATTTTTATGTGGTTCAAAAATACCATCATTAATGAAAGGTAATTTCTCTTTAGAAATAGGGTCATAAATGTCAAATAACAAATTTTATTTTAAATTAAAAAGAGAACTCTTGAAATTTAGGATTTTTTTTCTTCACGTTTATCTTTTTATTCCATAAAATTTATCATTTTTATTCATTTTTCATCTGAATAAAAGTAAAATACTTTCAATTTAAAAAATAGAAAATAAAAAACTAAGAGAACTCCTAAAATTTATCCTTCTATCCCCTCACTTTCATCTTCTGCTTATCTCTAAAGTTTATCTTTTTTATTTGTTTGAAAAATAAAAAAATATATATATTTCCAAATTATAATATATATAAATTATTAAATTTTACTCAAAAAAAAAAAATAGAAGAGCATCTGAGCACGCACAATACTATAAGTTTATATATATGATGTGTTAATTTATATTATTTAATTAGTACAAATAAATTATTTCTAACATGTTATGTACTAAGGGTATAAGAGTAAATTTATATAAACTACATTTTTTATCCTCTCATTTTTCTTTTCAACCAAACAAAAGAGTTTTCTATCCCTCTCATTTTTCTACCATTCCAATCAAACACACATGAGAGAAAACTAAATCTTTTCTATACTCCTAAATTTTCATCCTCTCACTTTTCCACTTCTCCAATTAAATGGATCCTAAGACATTCTTTTGTTTGGCTGTAAATATCTCAAGGAAAATCAAATGCTCACCAAATTTAAATTCCCACCAATTTTTTTTTTTAATCAAGAAAAATTTATTGAAAAAACATGATGTCTGGTATAAATACCCCATTTTGCAATTGGGTAATCATTCATGGGCAAAAGGCGTAATTTACCAAAACACTCAAAGTAAAAATGTCATTTAAATAGTTTGATAAGCACAAATTCCACTCCAAAATATAATTGAATTCATGATGATCAAAATGACTTGTCAAACATGACAATCAAACAATCCAAATGGTATTTCTGGAATTTTTAATAGACATGTAGAGTTCAAATCCTCTCTACCTCAACTATTGAATTATAAATTTAAAATAAAAAATTGGGCATAAAGCATATTGGATTTTCTAAATCAATATCACCAAGAAAAAACTCAGTAACTAAAATTTTCTCCAGAAGAAAATAAAATAAAAACATCCTAATTTTAATATTCTGTAGGAGGTTTGAAACCACACATTTTCATTTTTCTTTTTCCTTTTTTAATGGGAAACGTGTGAATGACTTTATTCAAGTGAAGAAAATTGAACTACATCCTGCACGCACACATGCTCAATAGGGCTAGAGTATCAAGTCAAGGTGAAGTTGCGACTTGGTGCCCTATTGTATTAGACTGGACATGGAAGTGACATGTGATCTTTTTTTAACACTTGTTGTGTCTGCATTATGTTTAGTGCATAAAAGCATTGAATGTAAGTCAAATTAGTTAGGTCATCCCTTTCCTTTCTATAACCACCCCCTCCCATCAAAATATATATATATATATATATATAACCACCCAAAAAAAAAAAAAAAAAATCACAGCATGTAGGAGAACTGTCAAATTGAGCTTGTGCATGTCACGCCCCAAACCCAAGTATATAGATAGAGACGTGACAACTCTCGTATGCTTATAAAGTAAGCACTTAGTAAGTGTGTAAGGCCTTTTTAGCCACTAAAATTTATCCTCAAAAATTAAATCAAATAAATCCAAAATACCTCAACAATTTCTTTATGAAATAGATCTCCAATAATTTAATAGGAACAAAATCCAACCCTCATGTACATAATGTCAATTGGCCAATAAATATAAAACTATTAGAAGATCATCCAATCCCAAAATCACTAAGCTTCTTTTCTTGCTTACAACACAATATCAAAACTCTCAAAACTTGCTATTCTTTACATCTGAAATTGGAGGGGAAAAAGGGGTGAGTTGACAACTCAATAAGTAACCGAAATTCTAATAAGTTCTATCAAGCAATAGATCTATAAATTAAGTAATAAGATGTAATATGAGTCTTCAAAAGTTATAAGATGCTATGTGTTTTAAAAATGACTAAAGAAGACTCATAGTCTTAAAATAATAAGTACAAAAAGATCACATACTTTAATATTACAAATATATCATAGATGGTTTAGAATATAGTTAGTTCTCCATATATCAAAGGCTATAACTTACAATAGGTTCCAAAACACATAAGCAGTTTTAGTGACTCAAAATAGTTCAACTATATCAAACATTGCCAAAATCACATATGTAGTTTTAAGGACTCAAAATAATTCAAAACTTCAAACGTAATTCATATTCTTAACAATCTTATGACCATGGTCATGCTATATCCCCGTGATTGGATATTAGAGTACCAATGAATAACCCTCATTGGTTTGTGTATCAAAATACCTATGAATAACCCTCATTGGCTGGGTATCAGAGTACCAATGAATAAACCCCATTGGTTTGGGTATCAGAGTACTAGTGAATAATCCTCATTGGCTGGGTATCAGAATCAATTCATAGTCAGATTGTCCATAATAATATATATGACATCATAGTTTTTAACAAACATATATCTTATTCAAATACATACATACATACATATATATAGATATAATCATATATTCAATATTCAAATATATTTGTGATATTTCTATATTCTTTACTTTAAATCAATATAGCTAAAAAAATAAATTAAAATAAATCTTATATTCAATGCTCATATATATATTTGTGGAAATTCTATATTCTTTACTTTGAATCAATATAACTAAAAACAATTAAATAAAATATCTCATATATTCAATAATTAGATATATTTGTGATAATTTTTTACTTGAAATCAGTAATACAATAGAAATAAAATTGTAACAACTGTAAACAATTTTCAGTAGTTAAAATACGCAAAATAAAACCAATTAGGATAAGGTTATTTACCTCAATTAACCCACTACAAGAACTTCTCCCTAACACCTTCTCTAAAATCCTTAGATCTCATCTAACAATTTACAAGCACCATTTACTCAATAATTATATAATTCAAGAAAGACTTATAATGGTACCTAACTAGAAAAAAACTACTAAAAATATCTCATAATCGTCTTGTTATCTCACACCAAAATTCAATCCAATCATAATATATTTTTTTTATTTATATATATATTGCCACCATTTATGCCTTAAAAGATAAGGCTATAACACCTAGTAGTAGTACCATGTGATGTCACACTAGACAAGGACTTGTGCTACACGTACTTTACAGCTTTCTTCTTCTTCATTTCATTTTTTTTTTTTTTTTTTTTATCACTTGTCAGACCTCAAACCTAAAACCATGCTTATTAGACTTTCTTGTTTTTTCCCCGATTCCATCCATTCGGGCACAGTTTCTTAAACAACCAAACTGTGCAGAAAGTTGACCCTAAAATGCAGCCGTAGAAGTATAATACTATAATACTATATTTTAGCTTCACTATCCCTTAGAGCATTAATATTGAAGAATGCTAATGTCATATTTAAGGCATTTTTGACATTTCATAACTCAAAAACATCTGCATCCAAAATTGATATACCTTACTATTGCAAAATTTTTTACAATAATGCTATAGTACAATTCTAAACTTAGAATTGTACTGTAACACTATTCTAAATATATATATATATATATATATTTTCTATTCCACCCCTTTTCCCTCTGAAATCTCTCTCCACTATCACAGTACTTCAGTTCTCTTCTCTTTCTTCCTTCTTTCTGTGTCTCCATCTGCTCTCTCCTCTCTTCAGACCCAAACAGCATACTCCTCCCAACATCAACATCAACATCACACACCATGCTCCATCGCTAAAGCTCAACCGATTCACCCTCACCCATCTCCATTGCCGATGCTTCACACGGCATCTCATCTCAGACCCATCTCCATTGCTAAAGCTTTACACAGCGTCTCATCTCAGACCCATCTCCAAATCCCTTTTCCGATTCACCCTCACCGTCAACCGATTTAATCAGACCCATCTCCAAATCCCTTTACCGATTCACCCTCAACCGATTTAATAAGACCCATCTCAGCCAGGATCAATCGTGTCCCCAACTCTGTCAGTACCATAGAGCCCTCTGATCCTTTCCTAAAGAAGAAGACCATCATCCTTATCATATGGTTAGGGCTTGTCTTCTTTGCTTTGCTCTACGTTTTCTGCTATTGGGTGACACGAAAGATGAAGAACAGTAGGGCTAGGCGAGTTGTCCTCCCATTCCCTCCACCAGAGGGTGCCATAGCTTGCTAGCTTGCTATTGTGGTATTTTCAGTATTCCTAGCTTGCTATTTTGGTATTTTCTCTTTTAGTTATGGTTTTATATGTTAATTGAAGTGTTTGTGGATGATGGATTAGTATTTAGAATTTGGAAGTGACCTGGGTATATATTTTAATTTTATGCTTACATTGTTAAATAATTGTGTGGATCTTGCTAGTTCTTGGTATAGAACAGAAGAAATTGGTTTAAGCATTTCACCTGCTAGGTGAAAGCTCATGGAATGCTTTTTTTTTTAATCACTGCTGTAGATTAGAACTTACACGGTCAGATAGACTTAATTCAATAGAAACTTTTTCGGTAACCTTTTGTCATGTATGAGAGAGTTGGAAGGAAAAAAAGTTTCCCTTGTGTATGAATGCTAGGGTGCCTTTTTGTGTATTGTTGATTTGGGCTAGTTTATACTAGTGAGATTTAATGAGATGTGATTGACGATGATTTTGGTTGGTTGCTTGTGGATGAAAGCATAGAGTTTACCGAACCACATTAAATTTTGGGTGTTGTGGTGCTTGTTCTTTCAATTTTTTTAGCGTTTCTCACAGTATTCAAGACTATTTCTGTATTTCCATTCTGCAATGAGAGTTTTTCAAGATGCTCTTAACCGTGGAGGTCCTTGGCGGTATACAATGCACACTGAATTAGACTCTCTGGCTTGCCAAAATTTGAGTTTCTCAAGTGCTGACTCAATTTGTTTGTTCCACCCTTAGTAAAAAAAAACTTCATAAATGTTAAGCCCTTTACTACTTTTGTTTGGTGATACTGTTATGTAACATCTAAAAACAAAAAATTCACATACAAACATTTGTCAAAATTACAAACTCAATTTGACCAGGTGATTACAGTACTATGTTACCTATATATAGTTCTCCTTTGATTTGAAAGCCACTTTTACCCCGTAACTCTCTCCTCCCAACCTTCTTCTTTTATTTAAGCCTCTCTTGCTACATTAGCAGCAATGAGACTTATCTCCTTTAATTAGAAGTTTGCCAAGTTTTTGGTGTGACATCTGTTAGTACCAATCCAACTCCTCAGGTCCTGGCAGGCTCTAATGTTTTTAGACTGTTTGTGTGTGTGTGGATCATTAAAGTAGACAGGTTGAATACATTGATATTTGGTATATGGATTTTACATTGATATTTGGTAGGTTTGATGGAATATATATGTATGTGTATTTTTAAAGTTTACAAGTTTGAGTACATTGATATTTGGCATGTTCTTTCTAAAAAAAAATTGGCAGGTTCTTTCTAAAAAAAAAATTGGCAGGTTGTTTGGAATAGTTGTAGAATTTGAAAAAACAAAATATTATTGGAAAGAAATGATAAAGGCCAAAGAAAGGCCACTGGAATCAACATCACTGTTGGAAAAAAAATAGTGTTGCATAGCCTAGGAAAATGTGAGACCGTTGGAGAATGCTAAGTCTGGAAAAAAAATTATAGTTGGAAAGCCCAGGAAAATGTTACTGTTGGAATCAGATCCTTAGCTGAAAAAAAGTGATGATGTGAAAGAAATAATAAAGAAAGATTAAAAAATAATATTTTAATAAAAAAATAAAATAATAGAGTTTTTGGATGTAGGGTGTATTGTAAAATGGTATGGTATAATTGATAAAATAGCTTTTTGGGATGGTAAAATAGGATAGAGTAGCATTCTTCAATGTTGATGCTCTAAAATGATGCTCCAGCAGTGGAGCAATAGCAAAAAAATTTAGATGAATTGCTACAGTGCACATTTATAGATAGATGTGCACTGTAGCTTGAAGTAAAAAAAAAAAAAAAAAAACAATATTTTATTCGACTGGACCTCATTGTTTCTATTTTTTATTCATTTTATCAAATTCGGTCATTCATTCACTCTCATTCTCACTCTCTCTCGTTCATCTCTCATTCCTCTCAAGCTCCACTCTCTCAACGTCACCGCCATCGTCAAGCTCACTCCGATATGGTACAACTTGCTTTTTTTTTTTTTTTTTTTTTTAATTTTATCAAATCTGGTCTCATTCACTCTCTCTCGCTCACTGTCATCTCTCATCTCAAGCCTCTCAAACTCACACTCTCATCATCATCGGCTCGACCATCATCAACGTTGCCGCCATCATCAAGTTCACTCTAGTCTCTCAAGCTCACTCTCTCAATGTCGCCGGCCTGACCATCGTTAACGTCACCACCATCGTCAAGTTCAGACCCATGCCGCCGATCTGCCTCAGACGCACTTCTCTTCCGCCGATCCACTTCAGGTTAGTTGTTTCTGTTTTCTTCATGTGATGCTTTGGGTTTTTGATTTGGGTATAATATCCTCTTCCGCCGATCTGCCAATCCACTTTGGGTTTTTGATTTGGATCCAATTCATGTGGATGTCTCTATTTTTTATTTTTGATATATGATTTTTGATTGTTGCTCTGGATTATTGGCTTGGTGATTTTATGTTATGAGATTTCATTTTGCTTTGTATTAGTTGTTTTGAGTTGGTAGAAATGGATGAATATGGTAGTTTTTTTAGGATTCTTAATGTTCCATATCTGATTTTGGTAGATTGATGATGATTATGGTTTGGTAAGTGTGAGTGTGAGTACTGAGTAGAGATGGTTTGTGATATGGATTTTGTTGGGCTCTTAATGTTTCACATCTGATTTGGGTGGATTTTGTTGGATATGTTCTGTTGCACAAACCTAGAAACAGAGCACACATTTCTTGTGGTCATTTTAATGAGAAATTGTTAGTTTGGCTTTGAGATTCTCAAAAATGAATTTGGTGTTTTCTTTATCAGTGGGATTAAGCTATATGTCAAATTAAGTATTTATGCATAATCATGTTCTATTGTTATAATTCTAAGTATTTTAAGTTTTGATATAAATGTTTGGGAATTTTCTGTGTGCAGAGAAGTTTACATTTTTTTTTTGTTCTAATTTTATGGAGTCACGTCGATGGCAGCAACGGTGGAAGAGTCGATGGTGGCGGCGACGACGGTGGCAGTGGCAGCGACGGCAACGATAGCGGTGGCGGTTACAGGTGGTTGGGATTGTTATTTATCGTAGTGGATATATTATTTTATTGTGATGTTTATATTATTTTATTGTGTTGAAAGCTAAAATAGATCCACTACTGCAGCATGTGTGTAGGTAAAATAGATAAAGTAACTTTTGGTAGAGCTAAAAAGCTAAATTTTTAGCTCCACTGCTGTGGATGCTCTTAGACCCATCACGCCTAAAATCTACAACTTCCAGCTACACTTATCGCAACGGAACGTGTGTGTGTGTGTGTGTGTGTGTGTGTGTGTTTAAAAATAATAATTAATTATTATGTGCCCTTATGACACACATTAGTAAAATCCATATATATATATATATATATATTAAAAAAAAATTAAAATGCTGAGTACAGAAAAATCTGTAGGTAGTAGCGTCAAATTGACCGAAATATAAATCTAAACTTTCTTCGTTTGCATCATTAAAACTTTTGAACAATTAAATAGTTTTACTATTGGTCAAAATATTCATATAAAAAAAAAATCTAATTCCAAATAAGCTTAAATTTGACAAGAGAGAGATTCTTAGGTTATTACCTCAATTGTGCAGTCAAACCTTCTCTACTTGAGTATTTTGGATAGTCTCCTCTCTCAAAACATCTGTCATATATACTAACTTAAATTAGATTATATATAACTAGGGTTTCAACACTTAAATTAGACTATATATAACTAGGGTTTCAACCTATTTTCTAAAACCCTCTTAGTAATATTAATTATAAAAATTGACCCTATAAAAAATTTACTTAAATACCTCTCCTTTTATTTTTTTTTTATTTTTTTTCGGGTATTACAGTGCAATACAACAAGTCCTTTATTTTAGCGTAATTAAGAATGACATACTATTGTTTACAGGTTACTGATCTCATATTATGGATCACGTCATTGTATATTCTAGCTCAAATTTAGGGCCCGTTTGGATGGAAGGAGGAAGGAGGGGAAGTGGAGTAGGGGGAGGAAGGAGGGGAAGTAAAGTAGAGTTGGCTGAAAATATGATAATTTTTGGCCAAATCTACTCCATTCTACTCTACTTCCTCTCAATTCAAACAGGCCATTAAGGTCTTAAAATGCAAAGAGTTATTATTTATAAACTAAGTTTTCCTCCAAAATATGTGATCATTTATAAAACCATAAGAGTTGATGAAATCATATGATTCACTAAATTATAAACTAGCTTGTAAACCCATGCATATGCATGAATATACTTAAAAAATGTACATTAAAATGCACAGTATAATTCCTACATATATAATTTAAATACTATTGATGGTCATTCTTATTTTGTTAACTCTTTAAAAAGTCTTGCAATATTATTATTAGGTAGAAAAAGTCATGTAAGATTATTATTACTTCTCAATTTTTGTCATTGTGAAACACTTTTTTTTTTCTTCTTTTTTTAACGATTCATTAATTCTAAACTCTTTGATTTTTGTACTTAATAACTCACCTGAATGAATAATTATGATGTGATCTCACATTTGACTCCAAAATTAAGAAATAAAAATTTCTCTAAAAATAAATAATTTAAAATATATACATTACGATGCATAGTATAATTCTTATATATATAATTTAAATATTATTGATAGTCATTCTTATTTTTTTTTTTAACTCTTTAAAAAGTCTTGTAATAATATTATTTGGTATTGACCCTTTTTTTATTATTTATTTTTTATGTTTATTAATTCTAAACTTTTTGGTTTTTGCATGCAATAACTCACTTGGATGAATATCTATAATATGGTCCCACATTTGACTCAAAAATTAAGAATTATAACTCTCTAAAATAAATAATTTATTGCACATGATGCAAAATTTGATTTCAATTGTAGAATCTAATTGGATTTTCTCTAAATTTTACCTATATAAATATATATATATATATATATATATATATGTATTTATATATATATGATTTAGGATCTAATTGGATCTAAACTCTTCGAGTTTTGCACCAAATAATTCACTTGCCACAAAAATTAAAAAATTAGATGGGACACATGACACAAAATTGAATTTCAATTAAAATTCAATTTATAATTTAATTGAATTTAGACCTTTTGATTTTTGCACCTAATAATTCACTTGACATACAAATTTAAAAATTAGATGATCACGTGGTGCAAAATTAGATTCTAATTTAGAATTTAATTGGATTTTCTCTCAGCTCTGGCTAATAATATATATATATATATATAAATATATATATATATATATGGAGAGAGAGAGAGAGAGAGAGAGAGAGAGAGAGATAAGTCATATTACTATTAACTAAGTCATATAAGTAAAAATTAGGACAAAATTTGACTACAACTCCACTCAATATCATTTTATTGAATGTGAATTTTGATAAATTCATCGTTAGATTAAAAGTTCTTCTTATATCCTTTATACTTGCAAAATTTTCATAAGATAAAAAATCAATAGTTATACTATCAATCAAATATTTAAGTTTTATAGTCCAAAATTATGCATAAAAAATAATTTTATGGATCGAATAGTAAATAATATTCGATTAACAAGCATGATATTCAATTTTCAAAATATGTAATTATGTTAATTTTTATAGTGGAAGTGTTTTTTTTTTTTTTTTTAGAAAATAGTGGGAGTTGTATCTATTGACTTTGTAGCCAGACTATTCCTAAAACTACACAAAGTAATATTTTGAATTGCCACATAGTGAATTAGAGGAACTTTTCTCTAAATTTCAAACTTTTTTTTTTTCAAATTGATTTAGAGCAAAATACTGTCCATTATTTTATCACTTATTCTTTTAAGTTAAGCAAAACAGTATCATTACATATCTTCAAAGTTCAAAGTTAAATAATATTATTTTGGAGGTTATAAAAAAATAAAAAATAAAAAAATCAAGAGAGGCTTAATTAGAAGGGTCAAGTTTTGGTTCAATATTCAGTAGTACTGGACTTGTTAAAATGATAACATATATCCATTTTTAGACACATATCATCTCTTAAACGGTCCAATGCATTAGACTTAAATCAAATCTTAATTAAAATACTCTACCAGATATGTTTTTGGTAACTGGATCGATCATCGAAGTGCCCACTCAATACTCACCCACAAAGTGATAGACAATTAAATAAATCCACAATGTGATACACGTGTAAATAAAGAATTCAGGGCCTTGGAAAATCGAACAATCACAGTCACCCAACACGACCCACATCGTGAACTCGTGATAGGGCCTTAGTTGATGAAGATTTCAAGGTCAACTGAACAGCCAAAGTTTACCGTAACAAATCATAAAAAATACGGCCAAGCAGCCAATAGAACTCAGGAGACAGGAGCATATTATCATCTCCAATTTCGGCCTCAAAAGGATATTCTATTTTGTCATTCAATGAGCATTCTCATCAGCTCTCTTATATAAAAAAAGTCATTTTGACATATTAAAAACTTATTTTATCATTTTAGCACATTATTTTACAGTTCACCATTTATCACATCTTCTATTTTTCAATTCTATACATTAAAATAATATATTCAACACATTAAATAATATTAAACAAATTCCAACACATTAAACTACAATCACAATCAACCTCCACAAACCACCAATGGCAAATCAACCTCCACAAACTACAATCACAATCATTGGATCTCCAACAAATTCCAAATCCAAAAACCTCAACAAAAGAGAAAAGAAAAAGAAGAAACAAACATCGCCGGCCCACTACAGCCACAAACATCGCCAGCCCAAAACTCAACCAACCACCGCCATAACCACGACACCACCACTGGCCCAAAATCCAAACCCAATCGATTAATCAATGACCCAAAACCCATACATCGAAACCCACTACAGCCACAAACACCACCACCCACTATTGCCACAAACATCGCCGGCCCAAAACTCAACCAATCACTGCCACAACCACGACACCACCATCGGCCCAAAATCCCAACCCAATTGATCAATCAATGACCCAAAACCCACACATCGAAACCCATCCCAAATCTCACACCCACGACTCGATTAAGAGATCTAAAGGTCGATGGCAAGGGCTGTGGAGGTCGGTGGTGAGGGCAGTGGAGGTTGACGGCGAGGTGAGGCGGTGAGAGATCTTGAGCAAAGATGAGAGAGATCTTGAGTAGGGAGGACTGAGATGGAAGAGAAAGAGAGTGACGGAGAGAGAAGAGAAAAGAATAAAGTTATGAGAGAGGAGAGAGAAAAGAAAATAAAAAAAATATTAAACCAAAATGGCATTTCTGTCCGTACGCTCTCATATTTGAGAGCGTACTATAGCATGTCTCAAAATTTTGAGATATTTAGCACACCTGATGATGCTCTGTTTTTGGTGTTTTGTGTGCCAAAGGCCAAATATTTGGCATTTGGCACACTTGATGAAAATGCTCTTATGACTATGAGGACAAGGTATCAGCTATATCACCTGTCCTCGTAATTAATTTAAGCCAAAACATAAACTTTTATTTTTATTTTTAGATTTGATACCAATAGAATAGAGGAGATTTAGATTATGGATGTTTCCATTAGAAACAACCTAAAGTACTAATTAAGTTACAAAATTATTATTGCCAAAACATAAAGTTTTCTCTAAATAACTTTATTTAAGAAACATCTTTTTTCTTTTTCTTTTCCACCTAAATTTTTTGCTCTTTTTTAAAATTTTTTTTAATAGTGTAATTGTGCATTTTTCACTTATTAAATTTCCTTAGATTTGATATTGTTAATTATGTTTAAAAAAATTGAATAAGAAGAAGCTAAATCAACTCCAATTTTAATTTTAATATTTATAAATTGATATAATAATGAGCGTGATTTATGTCACATTAACAATAAAATAAATAATTTATTTTTTCTGTCTTAAAATGGTGGACACATTAATTTGTAATTTTTTTAATTAGATAATTAGGAAATGTGGGATTTGAACCAAGATATCTGCATTGAAAAAAGTGGTAATTTTTTTTTTAATAATTCAATAATTAGAGAGGAAACTGTTGAATCCTAGATGTCTGGTTGAAACACAAGGGGCATAAAGTACTAATTAAACTATATAAAGGTATAACATCACTCTCTCAAACCAAGTGATGCCATAATGGACAAGATGAATCATGATTTTCAAAAAAATATTTTAAAAATATTTCACTATAATGGCAAAAAAAAAAAAAAAAAAAAGGAAAAAGAGAGAGAATAAATGAATGCGCCATCTGGAAAAAGTTTCTTCAAATTAGTTTAGAGAGAAACCATTCAAACATCTCCTAAATCTTTTTATTGAATGTGAATTTTAAAAATCTAACCGTTGAATTGCATGTTTTTATATTCTTAATACGCATGTTAAATTTCGTTTAAATCAGATATTCTTTACTATTCAATCAATAAACTCATTTTTATATGTAATTTTAAATAATAATAAAAACTTGAAATTTAAACATTTTATTTTTATTAATGACATTGATATTGATCTTTAATTTTCTTAAAATTTTGCAAGTATGAAGAATATAATAAGAACATGCAATCTAACAATTAAATTTTCAAAATTCACACCCAATAAAAAGATATATGAGAAGTTGGAAGGATTTCTCTTCAAACTAGTTTAGAAAAAAACTTTTTCCATATAATAGTGTGATTTCTACATCAATGAAAGTATTGCATTGGGGTACAAATTGAAATTGATATACGAAAATAACTCATTGCGTTGAACATTAATTTACTTTTTATTACTTTCAAAGTCAAATTACTTCGAATCAAAATTTTGTACCTTATATTGTTCAATCTGTAATTTACTTTCAATGCATCTACCGTGCAAAAAGCATCACTATCTTTCCAGTGAACAAAATCGTTTCTTTGAATTTTCACAATACGCATCACAATGTTTGATTTATTACTTCGAAAGCTTTGAGAATTTTAAGGGAAAAACAATAGAGAAACAAGAAATTGAAGTAAGCTTAACAGTGAAAATTAATTATTTTCCTTAAGACGATATTTGCCTCCACTTGAATGAGTTTCCAAATGAGTTCCAACTTCCAAGCAAATTGCATTTAAGATACAGCTAAGCATTGATTCTTCAAGTGTACATATATATATGTACTTTAAGAAGTATAAGAAATTTGTAAATAACTAAATATGGATCACTATTTATACGCAATGATGAGTTATTTATGAAAAAGGCACACTTGATTTACCAAAAAGAAGAAGGAAAAGGCACACTTGAAATGTCACTTTCATTGATAAAAGTATGGTTTTCAGACTCGGACCGTTCAAAGAACTGGTGAAGGAAGACATTTAAGGTTTTTAAGGTTTGACCAAGGTCTAACCATGATGATGTCATAATTAATTTTTTAATTAATTAAAAAAATGTATTAAATTTGTAAATATTAGCAAAATTAACTAAAAATAACTTAAAAATTAAAACAAACTTTCAAATAAATTTTCGTGATATTATAAGGTTAACATAAAATAGTACATTATAAGGTTAATAGAAAATAATACCGCATAAATAAGTATGAAAAAAAAAATGTATAATAATCCCTCAAGTAGAAATCAATTTGATTAATTAAAAATCACTTTTAAAATAAATTCGTAAATAATAAATTCCTATGCAAAAGGTAATATTCTTAAATCACAAGTTAATTTAGCAATTTAAACAAATTTAGTAATATTTAATACATTGAGAGAAAAGTGATATAGAAGTTTGGAAAGTATAAATCATGTAAATCTAATATATATTTCATAATACTTTTTTTCTATTTTTTTTTTTTTTTTTTTTATACATGATAGAAATTCTACTCTAACCTAATCTAAATGAATATGTGTGTAAAACTTCCTTCTAAAGACTTGAACCCCGGCTCTTGCCCCATACACCTCACAAGCACTTGTACTTGTAGAGTGACCATTGCATCAAGGATGCATGGTAGTAATACTTCTTATTAGTTCACAAGAGGGTTACTTGGTTTGTTGGTCATGCTATTTGCCACAGTGCTTAAGTGGAAGAGGTCTTAGGTTCTACTCCCAGTTGCTACGCTTCTATTTCTAATTTTTTCAAAAAAAGTCAATCATTTGACCTGGTTGAACCAACTTACGGGTCATACGGTTTTTCCGGTTGAACCTTGGTTCACATGGTTCTCTCAGATTTCTTACCTACTCGGTTCTCATATATAAAAAATCGGTTTCATCAGTGGTTCACAGGTAACCCGATCAGACCAGTCGGTCCAGTTCGGGTTTGAAAACCATGGATATAAGCCCTCTTAAATGTTCTCTTTGGCTATTACTAGCCGTTAGGAACTCAAATTGCTCAAACTCAGCGACCAACAAACGATATCTTTTAAGTCCTTGCTCAAACTCACATGTACCATCTTGTATTCCCGTCAAGTGAGCTTACTTGAAGTTCCAAAATACTTTCTCTATTTGTCTATCGGTACTTGCTTGTATTGGTCTCTCACTCGAGTAAGCCTCTAAAACTCAATTATAATTCTTTTGAACTTTCTTCATTCTTCTATTATTAAAGTAAGGTGACTCACATATTACAAACGGTTAGAAATATTAGAAGAATAGTATTTGATGATGCTCGAAAAATCAATAGACTGGATGTTTCAGACTTGACTGATTTGGAGGGCTTGAAAAAGAAGAAAAACAAAGATCAGAGGAGATTGGGGTTGACCGGCCACAAATCCTCTGATGATGAAGTTAGTTCCTCTCTTCCAAAAATAATGAATTCCAAACTTCTGGAAGTTGTCTTTTTAGGAAGTCAGAACATACCTTTCATTGTCGGAGATAAGTGTTTATATAGGTTTAGGGAAACACTTATTTATTTGATAACTTCCCCTAAAATTAAGGAGCTTGGAAAACTCGATGGTAACTTCCATAACTGCTATGGAAGTTACATCGCTCGGTCTTGTTTTCCATAACTGCTACTGGGAATGGTTTGTAGTAATGAACTTGATTTTTATTTGTGTTCCGCGATAAGAACATGGAGGTCGTCCAAAGCATATAGAGAGAGATGCTTTGGGATGTATGGAGGTCGTCCAAACAACTTCTTGGATGGATGACCTTATCTGGACGAGCATTTTACATGAGGTCATTTTTCCATTCTTGTCTTGGACAACCCTCATGGACGAGTTTGGAGTTGAATTTATAGTACACCATCAGTATTGTATTTCTCATTGAATAAAATATACAAGAATGTCTTATATAAGAGGCATAAGAGTGCAATACAAGTATGTGTGTTAAACAAGACAACTAAAGTAGGCCTAAAGCCCAAGTCTCTATACACATATACCTGTTAACAACCCCCCTCAAACTCAAGATGGGTGGAAGAGACCAACTTGAATTTGTCAACCAAAGCACGAAGACGTTCCTTATGATTTGACTTAGTGAAGATATTTGCAAGTTGATCTTAAGAGGAAACTGAAATCAACTTGAGAGCATCATGAACAAGATGATGACAGATAAAATGACAATCAATCTCGATATGTTTTGTCCGTTCATGGAAGATATTATTAAAAGCAATATGAATGACACTCCGATTATCACAATAAAAAGGAATGGCAAAGGATGTGGACACAACTGAATCCGTGAGAAGCCATCAAAGCCAAAGGATTCTAGATGTGGTATTAGTAAGGACACTATGTTCTGCTTCAGTGCTGGAGCATGTCACGACGGTTTGTTTCTTACTTCGCCAAGAGATCAAAGAAAAACCAAGAAGAAAACAAGAACCAGTGTTTGATCTTCAATCAATGGGATTTCCTACCTAATTAGTATCAGAGAATGCATGGAGAACACAAAGAGACTAAGCAGAGTAGTCAAGGCCATGAAAGAGAATGCCCTTCAAGTATCGAAGAATGTGCAAGACAGTAGCACAATGAGTCGATCATGGAGCAGACATGAACTGGCTCACTTGGTGAACAACATAAGAAATTTTTAGGTGAGTGACAATGAGATAAACTAGGCTGCCAACCAATTGTCTGTAAAGAGAGGAATTATACAGTAGTGTCCAAGCTAAAGGAGTGAGATGTGCATTAAATTCAATTGGAGTGTCAACAATTTTTCTATCAATGAGTCTAGCTCAAGACAGAAGTTTGGAAGTATACTTGGCTTGAGTAATGTAAAGTCTATCAGTGAAATGGAAGATTTTAGGGGAAATTACATTTTACCATCCTAAACTATACCCCAGATTAGACTTTGCACCCTAAACTATTCAAATGCACACTTTGCACCTTAAACTATGACATTTATTACACTTTACACCCCAACATTGGTTTTACTGTTATTTTAAATGAAACTTTCATGTACATGACATGCACATGTGTTTTGCTTAGGTGGAACAAAGTTAAAAGACAAAAGCATCCCTCTTCACAATCATAAAAAAATAAAAAAATAAAAAAATAAAAAATAAAAAACAAAACAAAACAAAACAAAAGAGAAACTTCCTTCCTTTAAATTTTTTCAGCTCTCTCTGTCACACTTACAGGTACAGCGCTCTCCCCAAATCAAAACCTATAAATCTAAATCCCTAAATCAAATATATATTTGGCTCCACCACCGCACCACCATTGCAATGAAAGCCCAAAAAGTTAAAGTAGCAGTAAATCAAATTATATGAGCGACACTATAAAATTAAACAAGTAGCAGCAGATCAAACATTATTCAACCGTTATTAAATGTTAAAGTAGCCTTACTGCTCCAACATCAAGTTTTATGAGATATTCATATCTATTAAAGATGTGCTCCTAACCTTAGTTTTTCAAATTGTGGACTAAACAAAAGTTAACTGGCAGTAGATCCTTGGGGTATCAAAAGCGTAAACTTTAGTCTTAGATTTTTTGTGTATTGTGTAGCGAGTAGTGGTGGAGCGGTGGTGGGCAATGGTGGATGGAGCCAAAGATATTTCTGATTTGGGATTTAGGGTTACAGGGTTTTGATTTTGGGAGAGAGTTGTACCTCTGGTCCTTTACAAGTGAAAGGGAGAGCTAGAAAAAATTAAAGGAAATAAGCTTTTTTTTTTAATTGATTGTAAAGGAAATAAGTTGTACCTCTGGTACTTTACACATGTGCATATCACGTGCATGAAAATTCTGTCTAAGATAACAATAAAACTAACATCAGGGTGCAAAGTGTAATAAGTGTCATAATTTAGGGTGCAAAGTATGCATTTGAATAGTTTATGATGCAAAGTGTAATTTATTGTATCGTTAGGGTGGTAAAGTGTATTTTTCCTGTGATTTTAAGACCCAAAGAATAGCCGAGATACTCAAGATTTTTCATCTCAAACTGCTGACTGAGAAAATCCTTGAGTTCTTGAATGTCATTGAGGTTACCGGTTATGATCATGTCATCCACATACAGGAGAAGTAAAATAGTGGCTTTGTTAGTGTGATGAATAAATAAGGTGAAATCATAAGCACTAGCAGTGTAACCCAAATGAAAGATGGTGGAGTTGAACTTAGCAAACCAAGCTCATGGAGCTTGTTTAAGGTCATGAAGTGCATGCCGAAGGCGGCAAACCTAGTTCAATGCAATAGAAAAACCATGAGAATGTTGGATATAAACTTCTTCACTTAAATTCCCATTAAGAAAGTTATTTTACATGATTTTTATTATCCTCTTATTTATTAAAATTGTTAGTTTTTTTTTTTTTTGATTTGATTTGATTTTTATTTTTATTTATCTATTCATTTGTGCTTTAAAGGAATGAGAAGATTTCAGATTAATCTACAAGGGCTTTACATGCAAAGTGGGGCTAGGCTAATTGAATCAAGTCAACATACATCCAGCCAGGCATGAATTCAAGAGAAGACCAACCCAATTAAATTTAATTCCAAATGGAGCAAGGAATTAAAGGAAATTTGCACCAAATCCAAGTCCAATTCGGATTAGGATTCCAGACTGCACATCAGTTGGTATTTTTAGCATAACTTTTGGCTCAGATGTCTAATCAAGATGAGTCAAGTTGGGCTGGAAAGTTAATTTAAAGGGCTACAACTTTGTAGTTTACCAAAAGTCCAAATTCTGATATTAAATGGGCCAAAACAGTCGGTAAATTGAAGCCTAAAAATCTGGGATTTTCTCCAAATGGGAATTTAACTTGTAATAATATTCCTTGAACTATTTAAAGGCTCTTTAGGGCAAAATTCAGAGGGACTGGAGTGCTAGGGCTGCAGGTGCCACATTGAAGTTTTTTTTTTTTTGGGAGTCTTTCTGAAGAGGAGGATTTGAGGACAAAGGCGAGAGCTTCATATTGATCAACCAATTCAAATGAAAGACATAAGTTTTATTTGTTTTCTTTTCAATTTTATTATGAACTAAATTTTATTTTCTAGAGCATTGATGTAGTCTAGCAATGAACACACAATTTATATTCTGAGTTATTTTATTTTTAATATTTCCATGATTGAGTGTCTAATTCTTATTGTTAATGCTTAATATTTTTTTTTACGAATTATTGATTGATCAATTGATTACAACGAGACTGAGATCTGATTTGTTATTTTAGTTCTAGAATTAAATACCATTAGTTGAGCGAAAGTAGAGATGCTTTACTGTGATTAGTGTGATTTTCCAGAAAATTCAAAGTACATAATGAGTCTCCAATTAATTAAATTCGCATAGAGATATGGAATTGTTAGTTGAAGATATTTTTGATATTATTCGAGAGAAGATATTGAATACTTAAGGAATTTTTAATCAGCAATGGGAGATTATTAGAATTTAATAATTAGGAAGAATAAATTGTGTGGGATTTGTTAGGTGAAATCAATCGCTCTAGATCCATTCTTATCATTTTTTTTTTTTTTTACACTTTTAGATTTTTACTCTTTGTTATTTTTTTTTTATTCGTAGATTTATTTTTATTAAATAGTTTAATTTAATTCAGATCGTAGAACATTCCATTTATTTTCGATTTTCCGAATAGTAATTAATTTAGTGAATTTTGGTATTCAATAACATAGTTAATCCTTGTGGGTTCGACATTCGTTTTCTAAAAATACTTTACTACTTGTTACGATTTTGTGCGCTTGCAGATTATTTTTCGCGAACACCGGTTATGATCATGTCATCCACATATAGGAGAAGTAAAGTAGTGGCTTTGTCAGTGTGATGAATAAATAAGGTGAAATCATAAGCACTGGCAGTGTAACCCAAATGAAAGATGGTGGAGTTGAACTTAGCAAACCAAGCTCATGGAGCTTGTTTAAGGTCATGAAGTGCACGCCAAAGGCGGCAAACCTTGTTCAATGCAATAGAAAAACCATGAGAATGTTGGATATAAACTTCTTCACTTAAATTCCCATTAAGGAAGTTATTTTTCACATCAATCTGAAAAAGATCCCACTTACTACAGTAGTAACAGTTAAAAGAGCACAAACAAATGCGATTCAAGCAACCAAAGCAAAGGTCTCTTTATAATTAATTCCATACTTTTGTGTAAAATCTTTTGTAACAAGGCGAGCTTTATGGTGCTCAATGGACCCATAAGAACGAGTCTTGATCTTGTAGATCCATTTACAACCAATCATAGACTTCCTAGGAGGGAGATTCCACAAATCTCACGTATGGTTTTTGGATAATGCATTAAGTTCCTCTTTTATTGCAATCTGCCATAAAGGTTAAATGGAGGCCTCACGATAGGTGTGAGGCTCGTGTAGTGCAGCAAGGGAAGTGTGACAATGATAATCAAGTAAATGTGCAGGAATGGATCTTACTTAAGTAGACTGACGCAGTGGAATGTCTTGTGCAAGATTTTCAGGCAGACCAAGAGTAGGGGACCTAGGCATAAAATTGGGTAGCTCATCTTCCTCCTATTCATCGAAGGGTGATCTTAGATAGGCATCAGAAAGATATGTTGGTTGGTCAAAGAAGTCCAAAGGAGGATTAAGAGCAGCTATAAAAGAAATATGTGGCTCATCTAGAAAGAGTTCTAAGACATAGGAGGTAAATAGGGAAGAACAAAAGTGAGAGAGCTTAACAAATGAGTGATGATCCCAAAAGACATCATTTCAGGAGATACGAAGATGATAAGAGAACAACAAATCCTAGATCGAGTCTCAAGTTTTTTATGCTCATGAGGCTGAAGAAGAACGAAACAGGTAAAGTCAAAAGAGCGAAGGTGATTTTAGTCAGGGGGTGACCCAAAAAAACACTCATATGAAGTTTGGTTATGGATGACAGTACTAGGAATGCGATTAATAGCATGAACAACTTGAAGAGCGGTTTCACCCCAAAATGGAATTAGAACTTTGGCAAAAAAAAGGAGAGCACAAACAGTGTCAAGAATATGATAAAATTTTTATTTAGCTGTACCAATTTGCTGAGAGGTGTCTGGACAAGTTAGGTGATGTAAAGTGCCATATGAATGCAAAATAGTTTGGAAAGCATGTTGAGTGTATTCAAGAGTATTGTCAAATAAAAAATTCTTGATGCATTTCAAAAATTGTGTTTCAAACATTTTTGCAAAATTATAATAGATTTGTAATAACTCATAATGAAAATTCATATGAAAAATCCAACTATAACGAGGGTAATCGTCAACAAAACAAAAAAAAAAATTGAGATCTACCAATACTAATAACAAAAGAAGGTTCTCAAACATTAGAATGAATTAGGTCAAAAATATCAACAGATATTGATTCACTATTATTAAAATGCAAAAGCTAGTTGTTTTCTTTATTGGCATGAAGTATAATGAAATTTGTCTTTGGAGACAAAACCTATTAGACCCCTAGAAGCTAATTGTTGTACCTAAAAAGAGGATGCATGACCAAGATGAGAATGCCAAAATGCAAGAGAATGTATAGAAGAAACCACAGTTGCTGCAGTAGCAACAGAAACAAGAGCAATAGGTGGAAGACAAAGATTGTCCATAGGAAACATACACCCAACTCTAAGACCAATCCCAATCTCCTACCTTGTCCTCGAATCGTGCACATTATACCCCGAGTAATAAAAAAAAAAAAAAAAGTGATTTCCAAGTTCAGCTAATTGGCCCACAGAAAACAAATTATAGGATAGGTTAGGCACATGGAAGACTCTAGGAACCAAAAGGTTGGAGGTCAAGACAAAACCTAGACTATTGTAATGCATGGTGGAACCATCGACTGTATGAATATTAAGTGGATGTGGTACAGGTGCAAGTTTAGAAAATAAGGACGGGTGAATTGTCATGTGATTACACCATGCAAAATCAAAAATCTAAGAGAGTAAGGGAAATAGATACATTACTATCCATATGAATAGCTTGGGTATGATGTTTTGTAGTTCAGCTAATGAGAGGTTGATAGTGTATTCAAAAGATTGGGACTCAACTAAGATGTGAGTAGGGACGGCTTAATGCATTCGAGGGCCTAAGGCGAAAACTGAAATTGAGGCCTTTTATATATTTAAATATGATTTTAAAAAATAAATATTACTTAAATTATATTATCTTGTTTTAGATGCAAAATTACTACTAATTAATAAGAACCACGTAGATTTTTTTTAGAAAGTTTATAGACAAAATTTGAAATTTCATACCTGTTGATGTGGTAGATTGATAGTGGTAAGTAAAAAAGTGATATTAATAGTGGGCTTAAATAAGAACTAGTAAAAGTTTGTCAGCTCAACTTGTGAAAAATGTTGTGAATTTTTTTGTGTATTGCTTTTTTTTTTTTTTTTTTTTGAGAAGTACTACATTCATAATATTTTCAAAACAAATTTTAGGTGTTAAGTTGTTACTGGTTCTAATTTGAACCCATAACTGAAACTAATTTTTTGTCATCAATAATATCATGTAACAACCTATCACTTAAGATTTATTATGGAAGTGTTATGAAAAATGTTATGAACATGGCATTTCTCTCTCTCTCTCTCTCTCTCTCTCTCTCTCGTTTTTCATTTGATAAAAAATATTAGTTTATTTATTGGCTAATAATTGGATTTAATTAATACTATTGTAATAAATTAATAAAATCCTATTGGTTAAAATTTGAGGGTTTTTTCTCTACTTGGAGACTTAGACAACTGCATCAATTGCTTCTATTATAGAGCCAGCACTAGATGAGAGATATTAGTATTACTCAATATTAAGCAATAGATTTGTTGTGACAGAAGTAAGTCTCAACAGTGTGATAATGATATTTTCAATAGTTGCAAAATTTTTTATTGGACTGTATGTGACAATTGCCTGAGCTATGTCCACATATATAAAACATGGCCCCCACCCAATACTTAGCTTCGCCCTTGATTGAAGATGACTGATCATTTTAAATAAGATACTGCAATATAATTTGCGTACGTTATCATTTTAGATGAAACTATCGTCTTGCATATGTAAGTCAACTGAAATTAAGAGAAATAGAAAACAATTATTTTTAGATGGGATTCTGCAATATCATTTGCTTTGTGTTGATTAAATAATAGAACAATGATCTTAATTTCAATGTAAATCCATTTAAATAAACGAGTCAGAATGAAGAACTTTCGTATAAGAAACACCCAATATGAAAGATCACTCACATGGGCCTTAATGATCGGTGAAGATATACAGAGTTTTATAATAACCATATAAATTATGGGAAATAGTTGTACCTAATCTATGACTATCATCTCATATATATATATATATATATATATATATATATATATATATGTATATATATTTTAAACCATCACATACGTTGACAGCGTTTTTTTCACATTTAAATGGAAACACGTTCTTCAAAAAATAAAAAATAAATAAAAGGAAAAAAAGGAAAAAGGAAACATGTAGCCTTGCTTCTTTTTTTAAGGTTTCGTTTGGGAGGAAGGAATGAAATGAAATTAAAAGGAATGAAAGGAATAATTTTATAATATTCTTCTTTTTTCTTGTTTGGGAGTTTTAATGGATGGTATGGAAAGTTCATTCACTTGTTTGGAAGTTTAAGGGGGAGGGAATGGAATGAGTAGGAGAAAACACTCATTCCTCTCTATTCCCTTAAAATCTCAAATTTTCATTTCCCCTGAAATTGGGAGGAAGGGAGGGAATGAAATTAGATTTAATGAATTTTTTACTAAAACTGTCAAAATACCCCTATATATTCAACCTTTTATTTTAAAATAGGAGTCTAATAGTAATATTGTCATAAAATGATTCTATTCTATTCCCTCCATATTACTCTCAAACAAGATTACTTACATTTCATTCATTCTCATTCATTTCCATCCATTTATTTTAAAACATCCAATCAAGGTTAGTTAGATATAAGACTAAATTGGTGTAAATATTTTCTTTATATATAAGAAAATAACATACGATAAATCATGTTATATATATATATACTATTTCCCAGGATATTAAAATTGTTTGCAGAGAGAGAATAAGAGAGAGGAAAAAAAAAACAAAAATTAATGTAATGTAGACTAACTTTATGTTAATCATAGACTAAACATATGATGTAGCATAAATTATGATGTGTTGTGTAAACCCTAGTCGCATTTATGCTATACTTAAAATGATTAGTCAAGTTATATATAATTATTGTTCTTTTGTAAATCTATAAATACAATAATAGGTGAAGCTGAGAGAAAAAACAATTAAATTCTAATTTGAAGTCTAATTTTGTGCCACGTGTCTTATTTAAATTTAAATTTATGTGTCAAATGAATTATTAGGTGCAAAAATCAAAGAGTCCAATTTAATTGAAGTTCAATTTTGTACCATGTGCCCCATCTAATTTTTTTTTTATTTTTGTGGCAAGTGAATTATTGGGTACAAAAACCAAAGAGTTGAGATCTAATTAGATTCTAAATCATGTCTAATTTTGCGCCATGTGTCTCATCTAATTCTTTAAATTTTGTGTCAAGTGAATTATTAGGTGCAAAAATCAAAGAGTCTAAATTCAATTAGATTCTAAATTGAATTTTAATTGAAATTCATTTTTGTGCCATATGCCCCATCTATTTTTTTTATTTATTTTTTATAACAAGTAAATTATTGGGTGCAAAAACTAAAGAATCTAGATCCAATTAGATTCCAAATAATATATATATATATATATATATATATATATTGTGGGGCCCAATAATTCATGGACCAGGCCCATTCGCCCTTAGAAAGTCCAAAGGCCCGAGCCGAGAAGAACTGTGGCCCAAGCTCTACAATACAGAGCACAAAACAGTTTTGGGGAGGCAGCCGAGGACAGTTCAGTCCTCGGCAGATCCAGAATCCCACCGGAATAAAGGGGTAAAACTGGTATAGGAACGAATTTGTAAGGAGATCCAAAATATCTTGGGGGAAATTATCCTTACTACTCTTCCAGATAAGACTCTGCACCTGACAGAGCCATACTCTGCAGCTTTATCAACCATCCCCAACAATTCTGGGATTAGACTGATGGGACAAATATCAGTCTTGTAAAGATCGACCCTACACGTGGACGAAGGACAGTTAACGCAGACGAATATAAAAGAAGAAAGTAAGTAACTCGAAGGGGGCCCATTGGACCTCCAGAAAAAAGGAGACGATCTGGGAGAATATTTCAACAACATCGGAGATTACAGGAAAAAAACCCATCGTTGGGTAACCGGGATAAGACCCTAATGATCCTCGGATCAAGTCCGAGGAGACCCATCCCATAGGATGCGATGCCGTAGGGCTTAAACGTTTGAGCCCAAATCCTTTTTTCTACACGAATTCCTCTAAAACCAGGACCGGGCACCGCCCCGTGACCAGCGGCTAGCTTTTCAAGCCCACTCTCTACAAATCATATTGTGAGGGATCTTTCATGCGCGAGCCCAACATCCTTATTGGGCCACCAGAGAATTGTGTCCTTACAATTGGCGCCGTCTGTGGGGAAGCTTGCGCGTTGGCGCAGGTGGCGGTAGAATCAACTCATTGGCAAGCAGAAATTTCTGGGATCTCCTCCGTCTCCGGCGACATATAGTTGTCGCTCCGACGAAAACTTCTGCTAGGGGCTACGCCTCGCAGTACTAAGGGCGCGGGCATTTCTAGGGGCTTCCAGCCTCGAGCCAACTTTCCCCGCCCTGGTGTAGGGGCTTATGGTCGAAAAAATAAATCAAGTAAAAAAAAAAGAAAATCTCATAAGTTTTGGACAGAACCAAGGCCTTGCATGGTCCTCGGACTCAAGCCTATGGGGAAACCAAGTACAAAAAAGAAAATCTCATAAGTTTTGGACAGAACCAAGGCCTTGCATGGTCCTCGGACTCAAGCCTATGGGGAAACCAAGTACAAAAAAGAAAATCTTATAAGTTTTGGACAGAACCAAGGCCTTGCATGGTCCTCGGACTCAAGCCTATGGGGAAACCAAGTACAAAAAAGAAAATCTCATAAGTTTTGGACAGAACCAAGGCCTTGCATGGTCCTCGGACTCAAGCCTATGGGGAAACCAAGTACAAAAAAGAAAATCTCATAAGTTTTGGACAGAACCAAGGCCTTGCATGGTCCTCGGACTCAAGCCTATGGGGAAACCAAGTACAAAAAAGAAAATCTCATAAGTTTTGGACAGAACCAAGGCCTTGCATGGTCCTCGGACTCAAGCCTATGGGGAAACCAAGTACTATGGCACGTAAACCTCAAGATCCATCCGAAGAGAACTTCTCGTTAACGGTTGGGTCAATCCCTTAATTGCACGGGTTCCCCGGTCTACCCTCAGGATCCCCCGTACCAAAGGGAATGATGCGCTACGGTACAGCATATTACCCGAAAGCACAAAGTCCTTCGCTACTCGACTATCATCTCAGACGAATTGTTTAGAGTTTATCATTCTCGGGAATTGGTCTAGCGTGCATCGCGCAGCGCTCAACAGCTATCTCGGTTAGTTCCATGAATTTAATCTATTGAAGATTACCATTGTTATACTTGATAATATTTGCGAGTTTAAACTAATAAGGGTTTGTGCTAAAGTGTTCTTCTGCCCAGAATACTGTTAAGGGCAGGCTTAGACTTAATATTCAGACCCAAAGTGGTCGTTGCAAAAAAAAAAAGTATGTATAAAGAAATAAACGCATCTTTTATTAAGACAAAAGAACAGTACAGTGTACAATAAAAGCTGAAACAAGCTTACATTAGAGTTAACTGCGTAAGCAAAAGAAAAGTACAAAAGAGTGAAGATGATGCCGAGGAGATAGCTCAGAGGAGAGATTGGCTACTGTTCCAAGATGTTGTCTAAGGAAACTATTCCTCGACGCTTCTACATGCCCATAACTCAGGCAGCCAAAGAACCTGACCTCAGGCTAACACCATCTACAGAAAAGGTGCAGGGAGCCGGAAGTGGGGAAGCCCCCGCAAAAATTTGCCTGCTACAAGGCAGACGGCGCTGATGGCGGAAATTCTTTCTTCGGACATACCAAAAATCTGGCATGACCAGAGCCTGCTTCGGATTTTGACTAAAAGAGGGAGGAACCCCATTTTTCTCCTGTCAAAACGGAGGACTGGCCCAAATCTGTGCCATCCTTGTCCATACCGTATCCCCTTGAGGATTCGGTGCCTCTGAAGCACGCGGAGACCTTTCACCCCCATCCACGCCTCAAACATCTTGCTTTAAGGCAGTGGCACTAGAAAGAGAGATCGCGGATATGGAAGAAATATGGTTCTGAGGGGAGCAGGAGAGTTCATGTGCAAGTGAAGTGATCCCCTATCCTATTTATACCCAGAAGTTAACCGGTGGCATTTGATTCGTGCAAGTTTCCAAGGAACGCTACGGACGAAGCAGACTTGGCTCAATTTCCAACTTCATCCTCAGCCGTAGGATTTGAAGATCCTCGAGAAGGCGCACCTCGAACACTGGGACGCCAAAAAGTACCGCGTGACCAAAGACTACGGAAATGCCTCTAAATCTGTGGGCCTGGTAAATTCGCGGCCCAGGCCCATTCTGCATGGAAGCTCACGGACTATGGCCCACACCAAGGAATAACCGTTGCCGAGGACAACTTCCTGCTCGGCAGCTTATGAGACACCTGAGGAAAGACAAGTGCAAAAAAAAAAGGGAGAGCATAAAGTTTTGGACAGAACCAAGGCCTTGTATGGTCCTCGGACTCAAGCCTATGGGGAAACCAAGTACAAAAAATTATTATTATTAAAGTTTTGGACAGAACCAAGGCCTTGTATGGTCCTCGGACTCAAGCCTATGGGGAAACCAAGTACAAAAAATTATTATTATTACAAGTTTTGGACAGAACCAAGGCCTTGTATGGTCCTCGGACTCAAGCCTATGGGGAAACCAAGTACAAAAAATTATTATTATTACGAGTTCTGGACATAACCAAGGCCTTGCATGGTCCTCGGACCCAAGCCAAGGGGGTAAGTATTACTTTTTATTGGTCTGCCTTATTATGCCAAGCACTTCCATTAAAGTTATGGCAACATCTTTTTATTATTAAGTATTTTGGTCTTAGTCGTCATTGATTTAGATGCTATATTATTGTGCCGAGCGGCGCTTGCAAATTTATAAAACAGAGACAAAACATGCAAAATGAAATAGAAACAACTTTTATTAATATGAAAAATCATTACAATGTACAAAAAGGGGCTTCAACAAGCCTATACAAAAGAGGGGCTGCCGAAGCAGCACTAACATCCCCAGTACAGATAAGCAAACGGTCAAGCGCCTTTTAAACTTGTCTTCAAAGTCTCTCCAATCTCTGCCTCATTGTTGCTCATACTAAGAGAAGAACTCGCTTCAAAAAAAAAAAAGAATGAAGAAGAAGGAAATAGTAAGGAAGAAATCAATGAAGAAGAGGAGGAGATGAATGAAGAAGATGGAGGACATGAGTAAGAGAAGGAGGAGAAGAAGAGGGAGAAGGACAGCACCAGGGCGGAACTGGTGCTGGGAAGACTATAAGAGGAAGGCGGAGGAGGGCACCAGTGAGCAAAGAGAGGGAGAAGCAGAAGCACTTCGCCCCTGCCTCAGCCCTGACTCCTAACACACTGGTGCCATGTTAGGTACGCTCGTGAGGAGCCGGGTGGTGCTGGTATTAGGTGTTCTCGACTCAGTCACGTCGAGAATTCGACGTGACGAGCCCCTGCTTCGGATTTTGGCTGAAAGAGAGGCGGGACAGATCTTAAGCCTGCGCCACCCTTGCCCTGATCGAGCCATTTCAAGCTTTATCAGAACATGGTGTTTTGAGGAGGGGCATGGCTCTTTCATCATTCGTTATGGTAGGCGTATACTGATATGGTGTACAACAAACGGGCTAAGTAGACGCTAAAGGAGGCTACGGGTTTCAGATCTCAGAAGGAAGGAAAGGAGTTTGCACGAAAGTGATGGCCTCCTGCTTGCCTTCTTATAGGAAGGGCAAAACGGAGGGTATTAAAAGCATTCAAGTTTCCAAAAGAATCTGAAGAAAAAAGAGACGTCCGTTCCATTTCCCCACCTTATCAGGTGAGCCGCCGGACATAAATGAGCCTCGTAAAGGGGATTCATTAAGGGCGCGTCTGGGACAGCCAAGCGGCAGGAGTAGATCACGAGCAGATTAAACGGAATCCCTTGAAAACCGGCCAACTTCCTGGACAGGTGGAGAACCGCTCACATAAATGCGGGGTTGAACTAGATAAGTCATATTAAGGGCCCGGGTTTGCCAAAACCCTCCTTTCCAACCCGGAAGTCGGATAGAAGGGTTTTGAGGGGCTATTGTGGGGCCCAATAATTCATGGACCAGGCCCATTCGCCCTTAGAAAGTCCAAAGGCCCAAGCCGAGAAGAACTGTGGCCCAAGCTCTACAATACAGAGCACAAAACAGTTTTGGGGAGGCAGCCGAGGACAGTTCAGTTCTCGGCAGATCCAGAATCCCACCGGAATAAAGGGGTAAAACTGGCATAGGAACGAATTTGTAAGGAGATCCAAAATATCTTGAGGGAAATTATCCTTACTACCCTTCCAGATAAGACTCTACACCTGACAGGGCCATACTCTGCAGCTTTATCAACCATCCCCAACAATTCTGGGATTAGACTGATGGGACAAATATCAGTCTTGTAAAGATCGACCCTACACGTGGACGAAGGACAGTTAACGCAGACGAGTATAAAAGAAGAAAGTAAGTATCTCGAAGGGGGCCCATTGGACCTCCAGAAAAAAGGAGACGATCTGGGAGAATATCTCAACAACATCGGAGATTACAGGAAAAAAACCCATCGTCGGGTAACCGGGATAAGACCCTAATGATCCTCGGATCAAGTCCGAGGAGACCCATCCCATAGGATGCGATGCCGTAGGGCTTAAACGTTCGAGCCCAAATCCTTTTTTATACACGAATTCCTCTAAAACCAGGACCGGGCACCGCCCCGTGACCAGCGGCTAGCTTTTCAAGCCCACTCTCTACAAATCATATTGTGAGGGATCTTTCATGCGCGAGCCCAACATCCTTATTGGGCCGCCAGAGAATTGTGTCCTTACATATATAATTGTGATTGATTTTAAATGTACATGTGCATATGCACAGAGTTACATTCTAGTTGTCTATAATGACACTCAATATGAGACTCAATCACTCAACAATTAACATATTCCCAAACAATGCATACTCATCCAATCTAAGTCATATAATAACATAATATGGGGTATTACAATTATGATATAAAAATAAATAAAGGACAAATAACCTGACAATTTTTGGAATTAAATATTTGAAGTTGACTCGACGCTCGGTTTGTTTTGATGGGAAATCTTATTTGATGATAGTTTTTTGCATTTTCCTATATTTGGTAATATCATAAAATAAAATAAAAAATGAGTTAAAAAAAAGCTATTTCTTAACTTTCTTTATTTAACTTGATGTGTAATAAAGTTGTTTTTCACTAAAATTTTATGAAAAACAACTCAATCTCACCCTAAACTAAATAAGTAAAGTCAAAAAATAATTTTCCAACTTATTTTAAAGTTGCTATCAAATATATGAAAATGAGTTTTACCCATAGAGAGAGAGAGAGAAAATGTATGGCAATTCAAATCCGAGCCTTATAAACTATATTAATCATATCATAGACTACCCATATGTAACAATTTAAAGATTGCCCTTTCCTATGCCATCAGATTCTTTTATAACCCTCTGTTTACTTTAGTCTTCAGCTTTTGAGAAGGTATTTGGTATCAAATGATACTATGTCAGTAATATTAAAATTCAATAAGTGTAAAACACGTCAATAAAAAATAATTACCTCACTAATATATAAAAGACATGTATTAATTAATAATTATTTTTACACACATATTTTACATTTATTAAATTTTGATATATCTAATTTTGATACGAAAGACATAGTATCATGCTATACAAAATGCCTTCTTTTTTTCCCCCTCACGTGAAAGTGAAATATATTTGTCTGTGTTATTTTATTTTATATACTCACAGCCTACATGCCTATATATAATGTGTTGCTAGCCGCTGTTGCACCAAAGGAGCTCTACTACTTCACAAACGACGAGAAAGGAGAGAAAAAAAAAAATGGGGAGTCATTCCAACGACGGCTTGGAGTCTTTTGTCAAGATCCCGACCATTAAGTTCACCAAGCTTTTCATCAATGGAGAATTTGTTGATTCCATCTCAGGTTTTCAACATACTCTCTCTCTCTCTCTCTCTCTCTCTCTCTCTCTTACTTAATATTTTTAGATTTTTCAGATTCTATTTTCACTCTCGCTTTCCATTGGTTTACAACTTTTTTGCCTACATCCCTTTTTTTCTGGAAAAAAAAAAAGTAAATGAAAAGACCTATCGTATACCACCAAAATTGGGAACTTCAGTTGGTGGCTACTTGAGTCAACTGTTTTATTTTTCTTTTTCTTTTTCTAAACTATTTACAAAACACAACAAACCCAAAAGCCACGACTTGTTAAACTTCCTTCTTCTTTTTTCTTTTCTTTTTGATTTTTTTCTAAAGGACCCGTGCAAGTTACAACACACAGCATACCCAAAAAGCTTAAACTTACATCATATATTTTCTGGTATGCTTTACTATTAATTATTATTAGCTTTCCGGGAAAAAATCATCTGAAATCTAAAGTAATGGTCCACAAGTGTAATCCTCTGTGGATTCAAGGAATACCCAGAATCCTGGGTTTTCCAACAATCACCCATCCCCAGGCTCCCCTCCCTATATTGTCGAATACTTTACCCGATTATGTGAGTGGCGTCGACCTTACTCGATTGTTACCCGGATATTTTTGTTTACCGAGTGCTTGGATAATATATTTTTATTAATTTGTTTTCTTCATTATATATAAGTATAATTATCTTTAAAATAGTATAATTATATCTTTAAAATGTGTAAACTTATTTCTGTGGTTTATTTTATCTATTTTATTAATTGTGTAAAAACTAAAAATACAATTATTTCATTAAAAAAAAATGTTTTAAAAGGTTATATATTCTGCCCTTGAACTCATCCGATAAAATTTTGTATTAAAAAAAAAATGACTATACTTTAAAAATATATATATATATATATATATTAGAAGCTTCTTATTTTTATTTATTTATTTTGATTGAAAACTCTAGCCTTATTTTCATTTTGACTAATATACAATTTTTTGTGTACCAAATTTTTTGGGTAATTATCCAAAACCCAAAAAAAAAAAAAAAAAATTATATAGGTAAAACGTTCGAGACAATAGATCCAAGAACAGGAGAGGTGATAGCAAGAATTGCAGAAGGAGATAAAGAAGATGTTGATTTGGCCGTGAAGGCTGCACGTCATGCTTTCGATGATGGTCTATGGCCTCGCTTGTCCGGTGCCGTATGTACACACAACCCCTTCTTTTTTCAATTTATTCATTCTACTAAATTGTGTCGTTTTCTTCTTCCCACGAGGAACAGTCTTAGTGCCCAAGTAGATTCTTTCGGTAAGATAAAACAACTCAAAGTTCATTGATGTGACGTATATGTCATCATTTTCTTTGCCATTCCAAAATAATTAATTAAAATAACGATTACCTAGTATTTTACCCTATCTACTATTTATATTTCATAATAGTCTATTTTATTAGTAAATTATAGTAAAAATTTTGACAAATGCATGTAGTGCTGTCGTATAGAAGAATCGTAAAAGAACTCGCATTTATTGAATACTTGAATTAGAAAATGCAAATTTCTCTTCAAAATTCGAAGACAATTTTATTGACTCAGTCCTGATGTCCTTTTCTTTTTTCCACACGTGTAACTTTTTGACCAATGTAGATGCTCTTTTTTTTTTTCTTTTTCTTTTTTTTTACGAAGTAGATACTTTTATTTTATTTTTACTTTTTGACATGTTGAACAAAGATAAGGAACTCGTACTCAAATAATATGGGTTATTGTACACGTTATATGCATTTAATTTGAAAATGAGAGAGCCATTTGCCTTTATTTCGGTTAGTCAAAAACGGTGGCGTGAGGGCTGTGGGGGACATATTCATCACAATAATGTTAAACAACTTCCCGGGCAATCCACCCTATAAGGCTATAAGTCAATAAAAAGATATAAAAAATATTAAATGGGATTTTAACTTCGTAAAAACTATAGTCTCTTCAAATGTCTAGAATCTCTAGATGTCTTTGTCGCGTATCATTTTTTCTTGGATGGACTCCTTTGTTGAGTATCATGAAGGTTAATGGTGGACAAAAAGCTATAAATATTTTGGATTTAAGATAGAAATTTATCATAATCTCATTTAGGTATATGTGTGAAGTTGTTTCTTGGAATTCATAATATTCATAACTATCTAACCCATAGTAGAATTGTAAATTTTAAATAAATAAAAAAAAATGAAAATTCCCAATTTTTATCAACTACTTGGAACCAATTTTTTCTTCCATTTCTATCATTTTTCAGAGAAAATAATTAAGAAAATTTTTTTTATTAAAAAAAAAAAAGTGACCATCAAATTTTAGATCCACGATGATGTGATGGCTTGAAGATCACCGCCAAAGCCCCCATTGACTTTTGTGCCCTTAATAACAAAATGGTGGCTTGAAGATCATCATTGACGCCATTTTTGTCGTCTATGGGTGGATTGTGGTCCAAATAAAATGGCAACACTTTTTTACAAAATGACAAGGTGAGAACATTGGAGTTCCGAAAACGAGATAAGTCATTGGGTGTGACATGGTGATGAGAGCCACATCCTTGACTGTGCTGCTCATCTAATGGTCCTATAAAATTTCTCACATGCCCCAAATGTGTTGAAAAAAAAGTTAAATATGACAGAACTTAACGGTTTAATTTTAGTCTAAACTTTAGGGGTCTAAATGTAGAAACTAAAAATTTTTAGACTAAATTATGAAACCACAAGAGGTAAATTATAATTTACCTTAAACATTAACTATTAGTGTAACGCTTTTTTTTTTTTTTTTTTGACTGAACTATTTGTAAACCTAGCAATATTCATTCTAATTTATTAGATAAAGAATTGTATCGAAAATGTCTATTAAATTTACAGGAAAAATATTTTTGGATAATAGAAGATGTACCGATCAAAGTGTATTTGAATAACCCCCCACAAGATTACCTAAGTGATAGGTTTATTGGTTTAGGGCATAACGTAAACTCAGAAATCTTAAGTTTAATCTACTATACTATCAATTCATGGAGTTTCAAGGGTATTTATGGGTAGAGAGTGGAATAGCCTGATCAAAGACTGAGACATTGCTTCCTTATATTAAAGATTTAATTTTTTTTGAACAACTCACTCTATTTATTCTAACCACCACACATGTATGAACTTGGATAAAATATTAGTTATTCCTTTTTCTTTTTCCTTTTCTGGAGGAGAGTTATTTGATTTGTTTAATAATAACCGGTAAGGTATTTAGAAAGGAAAAAACTTTTAAATGCTGAAAAAATGAGTTTGAACCGGAAACTTGTAGCTTTACTTATTAAACCTGAATCATACATTAACCTGGTTTAAGAGTCGGGTCACTAGTTCAACCAATGGATCGATCGTTGGTTGAATCACAATCTGTAAGGTCAAATAAAAAGACAAATATAAATAAAATTTTGATCAATAAAATTATTTTTTATACATAATTTTATATTACAAAAATTTGAAATTTAAACATTTAATTGATGACATATCTATTGATCTTTGGTTTTCTTGAAATTTTGCAAGCATGAGAGATATAATAAGAACATGCAATCTAATTGTTAGATTTTAAAAATTCATATCCAATAAAGAGATATAAGAAGAGTTTGAAGAGTTTTCCTCCAAACTAGTTTTACGAAAAACATTTTTCAATTAATAATTAAAATTAAGTTTTAAAAAACTAGTTAGCTATTATAATATAAAATTAAGGTTTCACAATAACATGAAACATAAAATAAAAGGATGTCATAAAATTGACAAATGAACAAATTAATATCTTAGATTGCACGGTGCAAAATTGTACTGACAAAAATAGGGGCAAAAACGCATAAAACAATAGGATAGGTAAATAAGAACATGACATTGCAATGCAATTTACTTTCTTTTCTTAGTTTATGTGAATTGATGTTAATTTTTTGGACCTTATTTGTTGTCAGGAGAGAGCAAAGAGAATGATGAAATTTGCGGACTTGATTGACCAAAATGTAGAAGAATTAGCTGCCTTGGATACCATTGATGCCGGCAAATTGTTCAGTAAGGGCAAGACCGTGGACATTCCTCATGCAGCAAGTGTTATCCGCTACTATGCAGGTGCAGCAGATAAAATTCATGGAGAGGTACTGAAAATGTCAAATGCATTTCATGCCTACACTTTGCGCGAGCCAATTGGTGTGGTAGGACTCATTATTCCCTGGAACTATCCCACCACCTTGTTCTTCTTGAAGGTTGGTCCGGCTTTAGCTGCTGGGTGCACTATGATCGTTAAGCCCGCTGAGCAAACTCCTCTCTCGGCACTCTATTATGCTCATCTTGCTAAGCTGGTAAGTTGCAATTGAATTTGATGATTTATTTGCAGATGGTTAAAGATAAGTTATTTGGTACTGATAATTCTAGGAAATTGTGAATTTAATCTATTAAACTCATGATCTTCTGCTCTAATGCCATGATAAATAACTACTTGTTTTAAAAGACTAATCTGTTAGGAAATAGTGAATTTAATCTTACATTATTCATAATATGGCTCATATATGGTGGCCTCTTTTGGATTTTATGAGGTCCAACTGATATTGTTTTTCTTGTTAAAGGCTGGTATCCCTGATGGGGTGCTCAATATTATAACTGGATTTGGGGCAACGGCTGGTGCTGCCATTAGCTCTCATATGGACATTGATGCGGTAATTAATTTCCTGATTGTACTTCAATGTTTGTATTATTGGTTTGAATCTTTTAAGAAAATCCCGTGTCCACTTTGTTGCTTACTTGGCAAGATCTATATTGAATTCACTAGCTATATGTTTGCTATTATTTTTTCAGGTGAATTTCACTGGCTCCACAGAAGTAGGCCGCATAGTTATGAAGGCCGCAGCAGAAAGCAATTTGAAAGTGGTTTCACTTGAATTAGAAGGCAAGTCACCCCTCATAATTTTTGATGATGCTGATGTAGATATGGCTGCTCAGCTTGCTCTCATTGGGATCTTACATAATAAGGTGAAGTGTTTTCATTTATTTTGTTACTCAGTCCTACAATGAATGTTCTATGGGGCTAACTCGATATAATTTGAAGTGAAAGATGACAGATTTAAGTGTAGTCTTTTATATTTTAATATTAATTAGATTAGTTTATTTCATACTAATCAAACCAAGGTTAATTTGATGAATTAATAGAAACCAAACCAGGTTTATTTCATATAGAAAATCAAATATAAAAGTTCAAGCGTAAATTGTTACAAAGATAAAATAAATTTTATATCTTTCTTAAAAGGAGGTATAATGCAATTTTCAATTTTATATTTTGTTGTTAAGAGAGTGTAATTGTTTAGTGTTTACATATGTGTGAGATTAATTAGGTGACTAATGTTGACAATCTACTTAGTAGTATATTGGTTTATAAAAATTAAAGTCTCAAGTTGTTTAGGAAAATTAATCATCATTGATGATTTAGCACAATTTTTATTTTCAAAATAGTTTAGAGTTTCAATTTGGTTGAGTTTCTGTTGGTTTAAAATTTTGGAGGCTTGTTAGAGATGAGAAAAATAGTGCATAACCAATTTTTTAGTTTTGTTTTGTTTTTACTTTTAAAAAAAAGTATAATTATCTTAAAATTTGAAACCTTTTTATAATAAAGGGAGTGTGGCCTTTGTATAGTGGAGGGCTTCGGCCTTGGGCCCGGTAACTACACTATATCATAAGTCCGGTTTTTAACATCAAGATTGGGACAAATAATTTTTATTAAAAAATGTAGTTTTGATGACATTTTGTTTCCCCTAATTTTATTTTTTGCAGGGAGAAATATGTGTGGCAAGTTCTCGTCTTTATGTTCAAGAAGGAATATATGAGAAACTTGTGGAGAAATTAGTAGAAAAGGCGAAAGCTTGGGTAGTTGGGGATCCTTTTGATCCCAAAGTTCAACACGGACCCCAGGTATGAAATGAGAGAAAAAAAAAAATGATTTGTCTTTTTGGTCTTGTGTTACAACTTACAAAAGGGTTTTGGGGGCCAACAGCAATCAACAGAGATTATTTTACTCTAAAGGAGTGAATCCGAATAGATTTGTAAATGGACCAAAAAATAAATAGCAATAGTCTTCTTAGTGGGTTTCCAATGAAAATGCTCATTTTTGACATGCAGGTCGATAAGCAGCAGTTTGAAAAAATTCTTACTTACATTGAGCATGGCAAGAAAGAAGGAGCCACCCTATTAACTGGGGGCAAGCCCTTGGGTGAGAAGGGATACTATATTGAACCTACAATTTTTGCTGAAGTCAAGGTATATGTTTCACTTAATTTACAACATGCAACTGGGTATATATCTTGCTTTTTAGTGTAATTAAAAAATTTTAAGTGTTTTTTTCCCCTCCCATCATCTATTGTTATTGATGACTTGATCAGGAGGATATGCTTATAGCAAAGGATGAAATATTTGGACCGGTTCTGGCACTTGCGAAGTTTAAGTGAGTACTATCTTCAATCTCCTTTTCTTCTTTCTCTACCCAAAACTTTACAAGAAAATTCCTTCATTTAGCAATTTATAATTTTTCAAAAGTAATGTATGGAGTAAATGTATTATAATTGAACAAAATAGTGTTTTAATGAAACGCTACCCATTCAATTGAAAGAGCCAAGTTCTTTTTATTGAAGTTTGATTTCACATATTCCCTTGTAAACTAGTATTGGTGATAGCAAGCACTTGACTTATTAATGATTCCATGAACAATTACAGAACAATTGATGAGGCAATTAAGAGGGCCAACAGTACTAGATATGGTCTAGCAGCAGGTATCGTGACCAAGGACTTAAATGTGGCTAACACAGTCTCAAGATCAATACGTGCTGGCACCATTTGGATCAATTGCTATTTTGCTTTCGATAATGACTGCCCAATTGGTGGCTATAAAATGAGTGGTTTTGGAAGAGATTTTGGACTTGAAGCACTTCACAAGTATCTTCAAGTTAAGTCGGTTGTTACTCCCCTGTATAATTCTCCTTGGCTTTGAATATGATATCCTTTCTTTGGAGTGGCAAATGCGTGTAACGATGTTTGCAATAAATTTCGAAGTCGCTGTGCAGTGCTGTACCATGTGTGGCATCATGGACTGCAAGTTTATGTTCCATAAGATTATTGACGATATTAATACATTTGAGGAAAAAAAAAAAAAAAGGAAAGAAAGATGATATTAATAAAGTAATATCTTTTGTGTGATATCTGGGAATAGTCTCAGCTCAGCTTCTTAAATGGACAATTAATCTCTTTGTGATTTTGTGTACGGTAATTTTGGCTTATATCTCTTCTTTTTCTTTCTTTCTCCATTCATGATGTCTAATTTTTTGTTTTGTCTAATTTTTTTTTATTGTTAGGACAAGATATCAATTTGCTAGTTTTTTATATGAAAAAGAAAATGATATTTCAACTAAAAAAAATGATATTAATAAAATTAGTCTCATTCTTGCATCTATTGTGTACCATTTATAAACATGCTTAGTTGCTCATCTCCGTATTGATTTCTCATTCTAAGAGCATCCAGACCAATCAATGCAAAAAAGCTGTATTTTATTTTTTTTAATCAATTTTCATCTCTCTCTCATACCCAAAACTAAACCACCATCATTGTGGTGGTGGTTTTTCTGAGTCTTTTTGGCTAAATATTGCTCAAATTAGAGAAAGCAAAGTTTTTTATTTCCCTGTGTTAGGTCCTCCATTCTAAAAGGGATTGAACCCGCTATGCTTTAGAGAAGAAGTGTTGGTATAACAACCAACCACTAGACTACAACTCAACTTATGGTTAGTATTGTAAGATAAAATCATATATTCTTAAAAACTTTAAAAAAATTATAATTTTTTTAAGTAAAGTTTTGGTGACAAGAATGTTGGATTTGAACTTTGAACATCTTTGTTGTAAAAAGTTTTAAGTTAACATATATCAATAAAATAAATAAATAAATTATTTTTTTAATTTATTTTTAGTCTAGTTAATAAATTTCTAGATTTTTATTGTAATTAGTATTTTCTCAAAATAAAAATAAAATTTTTTTTTGGAAATTTGAAATTATTTGTTTGTTTATGCAATTACTCCATGTACTTAAAGGATTAAATATATTATCTTTTTATAATAAAAAAACCTCATGTAAGATGGTTGAAATTATTTAAATAAAGGTTTTAAAAATTTATTTCATTTTTTTGTATTTAATTAATATTAAATCTTGATTTGAGCTCAAAACCTTAAACATATTTATTTCATATTTCTTAAAACAACTATTTTTTAATCATTTCTCACAATTAGCATTTACAACAAATAAAGTTATCAATGAATCATATAGAATGAATACAAAACTAACCCAACTTTTCTTTTCTCCCTTAAACTTCAAAAACCAAAATCACCTACCTACACAGGAATTCCAATAAAAATTATAAGATGTGAAAAAAAATAAAAGAAATAAAAAGAATGAACTACATAAAAAATTAGCGATTTCTCTCAAGAAAGAGAAGCAACTATATAAAAAATCAGAGATTTCTCTCAAGAAAGAGAATGAACTACATCAAACGTCTTTTAATTTTCTGTATTTTTTTAAAATAATTTATGATATTTATGTAGTTCGTTCTCTTCTCTTTTTTTCTCTCTTTCTTTCACTTCTTTTAATTTTTATTGGAATTCTTGTATAGGTATGTAATTTTTGTCTTTGAAATTTAAAGACAAAAAGAAAAGTTGGCCATTGATAACTTTAATTTATTTAAATGCTAATTACGAGAAAGGTTTAGAAAATAGCTTATCACTGTAAAATAGATATGTTCAAGGTTTTGAGGTGAAATGAACATTTAATATTAAATAAATAAATAAAAATGAAATAAATTTGTAAAACCTTATTTAAAAAGTACCCTCTAAAATTTAAATAATTTTCAAACATAAGTTTAAAAAAAAAAGATAATATAGTTAATCCTTTATATACATAGCATAATTGCATAAACAATCAAATAATTTCAATTTTTGAAATATATATATATATATATATTTTAGCAAAGACTAATTACAATAAAAATCTAAAAAATTATTAATTAGAATAAAAATTAGGGACTTTTTGATTGCTCATAGCCTCTGCTCGACCCAGTGTGCCCCAAATATGTTTCGGGTATTAGGTAGCGTAGACGCTCTTAACAAAAAGATGGGTGTAAATCTCACCCATCATGACATTAATTGGGTGTATAATTGTCAGCACCTTAAATAACAAGGATACTACCTCAAAACTAGGGTCCCTGAAGTCAGGCTCATATTATGTCCTCTCGACACTAACAAGTGTATGGACTAAGATTTCCTGATTGTCTCGGGGGAATGGCATGATGGATTTCATTGCCCAACATGAGATGGGATACCAGGTGGGGTACTTAGGTTTAGGTTCACTATTCTAACATTGCCCATTTGTCACTAACCAGTTCTTATTCCTTTCTCTGTAGCTTGCAAGTTCATTTTTCTTTATTCAATGATTTATCACTCTAATGACGCTTTTGTTTTTGAAATTTAGCCGATAAGCACTTTAACACCCCCAATCTCAATCTCGTCAACGAGCCTGACCTAACGAGAATACTCCAGTCCAAGATTTTCATACATACTGACGGGCAATTACAAGCAGCTCATCTCATCCTCGGGTACAAGCCCATTTCCACTAGTTTCCAAGCCCCTAAGTACGTGATAAAGGCTAAGGATCCTCGACTACACCAGATCAACATCACCGTTCCAGGATTCCTGACTGGGCTCCCCACCTGAAGGTACCCACCAGGTTGAACTTCCTTCCCAGCGTAATGCCAAGGAAGAAGCAACCTCCTTACGCTTGGCTCGCGAAGAGGCAGGTAGAGTAGTTGAAGTTTCAGATTCTGAGGAGGATTTTGAAGCTTCTAACCAGCCTCAATCCCCAAAGCCTTCGGGTGCTACTTTTAGCTACCTTCCCCTTGCACAAATTAGCAGTGTCCAAGAAACCTCTAACATGCCTGACGCAATGGTGCTACAAAGGAAGCCCAAGACTAGCTTGCTTGAGCTCCTTGAGTCCCACGCAGGAGGGTCGGTGCTCAAAGTGGCCGTCCAGACCCGACCTCCCACTCCTCTTCCCATCCACACTTCCTAGCTTGAAGATAAGAAAAGAAAGCGGGACAAGAAAGGCAAGGACGTGGTTAAGGAAGGAAATGTCATCCCCTTCAAGGAGCTCGAGCCCCAGAATTGAGCCAAAATAGTTAAGGGGGCACAGAAGAAGTCCTCAAGTGAAGGGGAAATTATGGAGAGGAGAGTTGATCGTCGTCCTAGGGTCCAGATCTAAGACCCCCCTTGGTGTTGGATGGAGCTCCTCTTCCCCTAGACTCCTCCATTAGGGACTTCCAGAAGGGGAAGGTAGGCTATGTGGCCAATGCCTTGGAGTAGCCACTACTGCTACCTCAAGACATGACTGACTTGAGGATGCTAAAGAAACATGAAGTGTTTCTAACCCTAAAAAGGGACTTGGCGATGGTAAGCTTCTTCCTCTTTTTTTTTTCTTTTTTTTTTCATTTATTTTACTAATTATTCACATTATTCACACTATTTTATCTTAATTTCTCTCTTCTTCTTCTTTTTTTTTTCTTTTTTTTCCTTTTTTTTTTTTCCTTTTTGAAGGCAATCCAAACAACACACATCGTCGAGGAGTGGGTAGATGATGCCCACAAGCAAATGAAGGAGGAGGAGGGATGGCGTATAGCTGTCGTTGAGGCGTTCACTCTGGCCGAGTAGAGGATCAAAGACCTCAACGTCAAGCTGGCTGAGGCAAACAGAGACAAAAAGAGTGCCGAGGTAGTTCAAGAAGGGGTTGAGAGGCAGGTAGAGAACCAGCGCCAACAGTTATACAAAACTGGGGACCAACTGACCATAGCCAAAGAGCAGATAGGGCTGAGCAGGAAGGGTATGATTTCGGGGTGAATGAGACCGAGGAGAACCTTAGGGCCCAGGTCACTGGGGTTTGTAGAGGTTACTACCACTAAGTGTGGAATGAAGCACTAAACCAAGCTGGGGTGGATGCTTCTTCCACACTAAGGAGGGCAGAAAATTCCTTCTATCCCCCAACCTTTCGAGTAGCAGGTCCCTCGAGCCCCCGAGCTGAGGCTATTCCCAAAGCTCCTGAGCCTAGCAAGGATGCTTCTGCTAGTGCTCTTCCAGCCTTAACTATCCCTTCCAAAGAGGCTGACTGAGCTGGTGCAGTGGAGAAGGATAAGGAGCCAGCAAAGGAGACAGTCCCTAAGCCAACTAAGCTTCCACCTGCACCCAAGGATTCCTCCAAAGAGAAGAGAGCCTCCCAAGGCCAGGTACTAGTACTAGCCACACTCCCCTTCACTGCCAAGGAGAACCTTAAGGGCAAGGGTACAACTCAAGCAACAGTGCCCAAGGTGCCCGCCAAGACTACAACGAAAGCTAACCCTACTCCTTCTAAGACCACTTAGGACTCTATTTATACTATGCTGTTTTCCTTTTTCTTTTTTTTAGTGTTCCTTTTATATGTATTTATCATTTTTAAAAAAATATGTACTTTTGAAAAATGTTAAGTTCCTTTAGATTTCAACGTGTTTATGTGAAACAAAATGTTATTTCATTCTTGAACATTGTTTAATTGATGTAAGCATAACTTATAACCTCTTCTGATTAAAATATAGCATTGCCCTTAACCTTGACAGATGTCTATACAACTTGTAATCTAACCATTATATCTCATGCAATTGGTGACGTAATAAATTAACTTCCACACAACTGACAATTGATAATTTACAATTTAACTTAGAAACACACTTTGTGTACCTGAGATGTGTGGCTCAAAAGATGATGTGTGATTCAAGACTCCATTCTTAACTCCAAATAAATGTGAAGCATTTATCTATCCAAGGCATGTGGTCCGAGGAGACTAACACGTCCAGGGCTTCACTTAACACTTTAAGGAATATGAAATGTTAATTTACCTAAGGTATGTGGTCCGAGAAGCTAGACATGATCAATGTTCTGTTTAACACGTAGAGGAATAGACAATGTTAATTTACCCGAGATATGGGGTCCGAGGAGCCAGGTATGACCAATGTTCTATTTAAAACTTAGAGAAATAGGCAATGTTAATTTACCCGAGGTATGTGATCCAAGGAACCAAACATGACCAAGGTTCTGTTTAACACTTAAAGGAATAGGCAATGTTAATTTACCCGAGGTATGTGGTCTGAGGAACTAGGCATGACCAAGATTCTATTTAACACTTAGATGAATAGGAAATGTTAATTTACCCAAGGTATGTAGTCCGAGGAACCAGGCATGACCAAGATTCTGTTCAACACTTAGATGAATAAGAAGTATTAATTTACCTAAGGTATGTGTTCCAAGAAGCCAGGTATGACCAAAATTCTATTTAATTCTTAAATAAATAGAATGCACAACATATAATATTATAAACAAAATGTGGCGCCTTTCATTAATAGTAATACCTTCGTAGATTATTTACATTCCACGGGCGTGGTACAACATTTTCATCTAAGTCTTCTAAAAAGTAAGCACTTATGCCAACCACTAAGGCGATAACGGTATGACCCCTCCCAATTGGGCCCCGATTTTCCCCATGATGGGTTCTTTGCAGTACCCACAACTTTTCTCAATACCAAATCACCTGGTGCCAATGGCCTTGCTCTCACACTTGTATCATACCCTGCTTAAGCTTTTGCTAATAATATACCAGTTGAACCATGGCAGCTTCTCTTCATTCATCAACCAAATCTAGGCTTTTCTCCAATAACCTATCATTGTTGTTTGGGGTGAATAAGCTCGTCCTCAGTGTTGGAAATCCAGTTTCTAGAGGGATCACAACCTCAAACCTATAAGTCATTGAAAATGGTGTTTCCCCAATTGATCGTCGAGGAGTAATCTGATATGTCCAAAGAACGTGTGGTAGCTCTTCCACCCATCTACCCTTTGCCTCGTCCAACCTCTTCTTATGCCCATTCACTATAATTTTGTTGACTGCCTCAGCTTGCCCATTTCCCTGTGGATAAGCCGGAGTTGAATATCTATTCCTAATGCCCATTTCATAGTAGTATCTTCTGAAGGCTTTACTGTCAAACTGGAGTCCATTATCCGAGATGAGGGTGTGAGGAATCTCAAACCGTGTAATAATGTTTTTCCACACAAACTTTTTTGCATCTAGGTCCCTAATATTGGACAATGGCTCAGCCTCCACCCACTTCGTGAAGTAATCCGTTTTGACCAGAAGCCATCTTTGGTTTCCCACAACTTTAGGAAATGGTCCTACGATGTCCAAGCCCCACTGAGCGAATGGCCATGGACTAGACAGAGGATTTAGTACGTCCCATGGCTGATGAATGTTTGGAGCAAATCTCTGGCACTAATCACACATTTTTACATATTCTTGTGCCTCTTTCTGCATACTTGGCCATGAGTGTGCAAGATTTAAGCCAAAGTGTACAAACATATCTTCAAGGTAAATTATACTAATAAAAAAATTATATATATAAAATTTAAAAAAAAAAAACTTCAAGTGAGGGGGTTCAATTGAACCCTCGAGTATAAAGTAACGCCACCCATGAGCACAACCCAAATTTATAATATCCCTAACATTATTCTAAACTAATTATTGCATTTTTCATGTGACTGCATAAAGCTTCACTAAACTAATTATTGCCTTTTCTTATGCATAAAGACTTTCGTTGATAGCGCTATCTTAAATATTCAACTGTAAGCATTCATTCCTCTGATCCTATCCCTAGAAAATAAATAAATAAATAAATAAAATGTAAGTACCATATTTGTTTGTGGGTCATTTTCAATATAACCCCACTTGATTCGCAAAATATAATTTTGTTGTTATTTTGGAATAAAATATATAAATAAATGAATAAAGTTTAGCCTAAGGCTATAACTGTACTTAATAAAATAAATATTACTATATATTTTAAAAATTTAATTGTTAAATTGTATATTTTTTACACTTTTAATATAGATGTCAAAATTTGTGTCAATAAGATATTATTTATTATATGATTTATAAGTTTATATTTTATGTATAATTTTAAATTACAAAAATTTGCAATTTAAACAATTTATTAATAACATAACTATTGATTTTTAATTTTTTTAAAAATTTGCAAGCATGTAGAATATAAGAAGAAAAAATGATTTAATGGTGGATTTGTCAAAATTCACCTTCAATAAAAAAATATTAAGTATGATTGTTGTCTAAAACTACAATTAATTTTATAACTAAATTTTATTCTAAATAAATCCTAAGATCACCAAAAACGCAAAAAGAAAAAGATTAAAAAAAAAGGGAATTAAAATATTAATTACTTAAGGTTCGCCCGTTATCAACGGATTTATATATACAATACAATAATACAAACAACGACGCAAACCAAGAAAAGGACGAGAAAAAAAAAATCATAAATATCCGTGGTAGTCGTTTTCTGTTTGTTATACTCCCAAGTTCCATGTTCCAACCTGGTAACTATATAAAAAATATTTTTTACCGTCTAATGCTTTTTGGACGCGTATATCCCTTTGTTGACTTCGCTTGCTATACTAGTGAGTTTTTTTTTTTTTTTTTTTGGTTGAGAATGAGCAATACTAGTGAGTTTGTATTTAAAAAAAAAAATGAAAACAACCCTTACGTGCCTCTATATAATGTGCATTACATATTAGTTATTACTAAGAACACCGAATAAAAGAAAGGTGGTCTCCTTCACAAACGAGAGAGACAGACAGACAGAGAAGAGATCGAGACATGGGGAGTCATGCTAATGACAGCTTGGATTCTTCTGACAAGATCCCGACCATTAAGTTCACCAAGCTCTTCATCAATGGAGAATTTGTTGATTCCATTTCAGGTTTTAATCTCTCTCTGTGATCGATCGATTTTCCTTCTGGTTTGCTTCATATTTTTAGAATAGTTTCAGATCATATTTTAACTCTTCCTTCTATGTTTTTTTCCCCGACTCGTAGTTTATGATTAAATAAAATATTAGATTACTATATGATAAGCAGTTTATGATACGGTGAAAACAGAGAAAAGAAATATTGGAAAATTCATACCTTGTAATGTTGTAGAGTTGTGTGGATTTACACGCCCGATTTTTTTTATTTTTTATTAAATATATTTTTTTTTCATTTTACATTGAAACTGCAACCATTTTTTTTTTCTAACTTATAACAACGTATATATTTAAAATTAATAAAAACAATATATATATATATATATATATCTTAACTCCTAACCATGAAATCAACATTTATTATTTCTTCTAAAAGGGGGAAAACTTTTCTATATCTTTAGTTTTCTAAAATGAAAAATTTTTAAAATAAAGAATTTTTTATTCAAAAGATTTACTTATATATTTCTAGGATATGCTATTATGATATAAGAGTCATTAGAGGAAAGAAACAATGAATTTTCCAGTGAAATCAAAATCCTTATCTTGATTCCCATTATAAAAATAATAAATAATCCTTATCTTGATTCTTAAAAATAAAATAAATCTAATAGAGGAATCCTTAGAAATAAAACTTGTTCCTAATTACTATTAAAATCCACTTGCTCTCTACCCCTCACCAAGGAACATACGAGAAGAAAATAAAAAAGTCGATACAAACTAATATTCATTTATCTATGGCTAATTTGCATTTTAAATTTTTTTTGACCTGATGGTCCCTTTTGTAACTAGCCATGCATCTATCTGATATGGTTCCTGGACAGATATATTAGCTCCTAAGTCTATATAATTAAATCACTTTTTTCACCAAAAAAAAAAAAAAAAATTCAGACCTTATATATTAATATAATTATTTCAAAGTGAAAATTTTGTGAAATACAGTCTATATTACAGATAGAGTTGATATAGTGATGAATACCATGCTTGCTGGATTAGAAATAAGTCTAAGTCAATTGTATCCTTGACAATATATTTTTTTGTTTAAAAGAGTTCCTGAGCAAATGGTAGTTATTTGAAGAAAAACAATATATTTAATAGAATAGTGCATGTTTCTTTTTCTTTTTTTTTGAGAAGAATAGAATAGTGCATGTTGGCATGTTGGCTTCAATCTTATTTCATCAGCAAGGCAAGAAATGATGAAAGTTTTTATTTTTATTTTTTTCAGCCGACTAAGGTAATTAATACATGGAAAGTTGACTATGTATTTTGTTGTCATTGCTTACGGACTGTGATACAAACATTTTAATTAATATTATATATATATATATATATATATTTTTCGTGTCCGAAATCTGAAAAAACTAAAAATGAAAATAGGTAAAACATTCGAGACGATGGATCCAAGAACAGGGGAGGTAATAGCGAGGATTGCAGAAGGAGATAAGGAAGATGTTGATTTGGCTGTAAATGCTGCACGTCATGCTTTCGATGATGGTCCCTGGCCTCGCTTGCCTGGCTCCGTATGTAACTCTTTCTGGAATTAATGCTCTTGTTTTCTGCCCTATCAATCTATTATACTGCACCTTTAAATATTGACTAGAGTACCCTAAATTTGTGCCTTTGTTTTAGGACAAAGTTTTCTTCAAAACTAATTTAAAAGAATTTTCACCACCACTCACTTTTAATGTGATGATCGCTCTATAAGTACAAAATTTTTGTAAAGTAAGAGTGACAAGAATTGAGATTCAAGTCTCCAAAAAAAGAGTTTAGATTGGAGTATAATTTCTATCTTGTATTAAAAAAAAAAAAAAAAATTTTCTCCATTTCATTCGATAGTGATTTATAAGATTATTTTAAAAAATTTAATAAAAAAAAAGATTATTTAAAATTTAAAAGGTCACATAATTAAAAGTATACTCTTTTTTTAAGAAAATCAACTGAAAGTGCACGTGATGGTGATCTCTTTGAGTATTTTCCCAACTAGTTTGATCTTTGGAGATAAATTCTGTTGATTTTTTTTTTAATGTTCCATAACGAGCCGCAAGCCCGCTCGGTCGCACCCTGTGTAGGTAGCATTATTTAGCATTAATCGAATAAGAATCTACTACAAATCCAAAGCCATACATCATCAGATCTTCTAAGTCAAATTGTATTTTTATACATGGATAAGTCTAAAAATTGATACTTGAGGAGATCGCCCAATTTTTTTATATATAATAATATAATATAATGTATATAACAAATTGTAAACGTCTTTTTGCGTTGATAATTGATACTTACAACAAACTTGACGGGCATACGTTTCACTGTCAACAAATGAAAGGTGATCCAACCTAAAAAAATACTACATTTATTAATAGGAAAACTAATAGATTGTCGGTTCAAGGATATATAAGAAGATTTATATAAGTCAACCTTCTGATTCGTCAATTCCAAGGTGCAAAATGAAAATTCTTTAGTTATTTTGCCTGGACCTTTCAAACCATATATATATATATATATATATATATATATATTTGTAAGGACACAATTCTCTGGCGGCCCCATAAGGATGTTGGGCTCGCGCATGAAAGATCCCTCACAATATGATTTGTAGAGAGTGGGCTTGAAAAGCTAGCCGTTGGTCACGGGGCGATGCCCGGTCCTGGTTTTAGAGGAATTCATGTAGAAAAAAGGAGTTGGGCTTGAACATTTAAACTCTAAGGCGTCGCACCCTATGGGATGGGACTCCTCGGAGGTGATCCGAGGACCATTGAGGTCTTACCCCGATTACCCAACGATGGACTTTTTTCAGTGAAGTCCGGTGTTACTGAGATGTTCTCCCCCATGTCGTCTTTCTTGTTTTGGAGGTGGGATCCCTTTTAGGTTTACTTACTTTCTTCTTTTATACTCGTCTGCGTTAACTGTCCTTCGTCCACGTGTAGGGTCAATCTTTACAAGACTGATATTTGTCCCATCAGTCTAATCCCAGAATTGTTGGGGATGGTCGATAAGGCTGCAGAGTATGGCTCTGTCAGGGGCAGCGCATTGAATGGCAATGAGAGCAGCTTTCCCGGATATTCTTAGATTCTCTTTTAAGCTTGGCCCTATACCGGTTTTATCCTTCTTCTTTTGGTGAGGTTTTGGATCTGCCGAGAACTGAGTTGTCCTCGGCTACACCACAAAAATGTTTGGTGCTCTGCATTGTAGAGTTTGGGCCGTAGTTCTTCTCGGCTCGGGCCTTTGGACTCTCTAAGGGCGAATGGGCCTGGTCCATGAATTATTGGGCCCCACAATAGCCCCTCAAAACCCTTCTATCCGACTTCCGGGTTGGAAAGGAGGGTTTTGACAAACCCGGGCCCTTAATATGGCTTATTTAGTTCAACCCCGCATTTATGTGAGCGGTTCTCCACCTGTCCAGGAAGTTAGCCGGTTTTTAAGGGATTCCGTTTAATCTGCTCGCGATCTACTCCTGTCGCTTGGCTGTCCCAGACACGCCCTTAATGAATCCCCTTTACGAGGCTCATTTATGTCCGGCGGCTCATCTGATAAGGTGGGGAAATGGAACGGACGTCTCTTTTTTCTTCAGATTCTTTTGGAAACTTGAATGCATTTAATACCCTCCGTTTTGCCCTTCCTATAAGAAGGCAAGCAGGAGGCCATCACTTTCGTGCAGACTCCTTTCCTTCCTTCTGAGATCTAAAACCCGTAGCCTCCTTTAACGTCTACTTAGCCCGTTTGCTAGACACCATATCAGTATACGCCTACCATAACGAATGATGAAGGAGCCATGCCCCTCCTCAAAACACCATATTCTGATAAAGCTTGAAATGGCTCGATCAGGGCAAGGGTGGCGCAGACTTAAGATCTGTCCCGCCTCTCCTTCAGCCAAAATCCGAAGCAGGGGCTCGTCACGTCGAATTCTCGGTGTGACTGAGTCGAGAACACCCAATATCAGCACCACTCGGCTCCTCACGAGCGTACCTAACATGGCACCAGTGTGTTAGGAGTCAGGGCTGAGGCAGGGGCGAAGTGCTTCTGCTTCTCCCTCTCTTTGCTCATTGGTGCCCTCCTCCGCCTTCCTCTTATAGTCTTCCCAGCACCGGTTCCGCCCTGGTGCTGTCCTTCTCCCTTTTTTGCTCCTCTCTTTGTCTCTTCATCTCTCCCCCTCTTCTTCTCCTCCTTCTCTTACTCATGTCCTCCATCTTCTTCATTCATCTCCTCCATCTTCTTCATTGATTTCTTCCTTACTATTTCCTTCTTCTTCATTCTTTTTTTTTCTTTAAGCGAGTTCTTCTCTTAGTATGAGCAACAATGAGGTAGAGATTGGAGAGACTTTGAAGACAAGTTTAAAAGGCGCTTGACCGTTTGCTTATCTGTACTGTGGATGTCAGTGCTGCTTCGGCAGTCCCTCTTTTGTATAGGCTTGTTGAAGCCCCTTTTTGTACATTGTAATAATTTTTCATATTAATAAAAGTTGTTTCTATTTCATTTTGCATGTTTTGTCTCTGTTTTATAAAATTGCAAGCGCCGCTCGGCACAATAATATAGCATCTAGATCAATGTCAACTAAGACCAAAATACTTGATAGTAAAAAAGATGTCGCCATAACTCTAATAAAAATGCTTGGCATAATAAGGCCGACCAGTGAAAAGTAATAATTACCCATGCTAGCCGAGGAGAGAACTGAAGGCTTGATGCCGTGTGAGAAATAACCATTTGAAGACATATCACCCACCAGATGAACAGCCCTCTTAGGCCAATGAATACTGGGGCGTTCTAGCACCTTCCTTACACCTTCGTTGGGCCTAACCCTTTAGGGTGTTTAAGCCGCGGATGAAGTGACCTGACCTTTTATCAAGTAGCCCATCTTGCGAAATTCAAACCTTTTCTTATCCGAGTAGTTGGTTTCCCCGTAGGCTTGGGTCCGAGGAACGTACAACGCCTTGGTTCCGTCCAAAACTTGTAGTAATCGGAGTTTTTGTACTTGGTTTCCCCATAGGCTTGAGTCCGAGGACCATACAAGGCCTTGGTTCTGTCCAAAGTCTTGTAGTAATAGGAATTTTTGTACTTGGTTTCCCCATAGGCTTGAGTCCGAGGACCATACAAGGCCTTGGTTCTGTCCAAAACTTTATGCTCTTTTTACGCACTTGGTCTTTCCTCAGGTATCTCACAAGTTTCCGAGCAGGAGGTTGTCCTCGGCAGCGGTTATTCCCCGGCGTGGGCCGTAGTCCGTGGGCCTCCATGTAGAACGGGCCTGGGACGCGAATTTATTAGGCCCACAGATTTAGAGGCATTTCCGTAGTCTTTGGTCACGCGGTACTTTTTGGCGTCCCAGTGTTCGAGGTGCGCCTTCACGAGGCTCCTTTAATATTGCAGATGGCGTGGGAAATCGAGCCGGAGACATTTTGTCCGTAGCGTTCCTTGGGACGTTGCGTGCATTAAATGCCACCACTTTAGCTTTTTGAATAAATAGGAGAGAAAGCTGTCTTACCTTCGCACAAATCCTTCAGTTTCCTCTCCTAGTACATCATGTTTGAGGCGAGGGTTGGGGCAAAGGAACTCTCTCCGCCACAAAGGCGCCGTGTCTTCCTGAGACTCCAGATAGTGGGGTACGGGCAAAGGAGGCATAAATTCAAGAGAATATTCCAGTTCGAGAGAGGGGAAAGGGTGTTTCTCCCTCTTTTAGTCAAAATCCGAAGCAGGTTCTGGTCATGCCAGATTTTTGGTATGTCCGAAGAAGGAATTTCCGCCATCAGCGCCGTCTGCCTTATAGCAGGCAAATTTCTGCGGGGGCTTCCCAACTTCCGGCTCCCTGCACCTTTTCTGTAGATGGTGTTAGCCTGAGGTCAGGTTCTTTGGCTGCCTGAGTTATGGGCACGTAGAAGCGTCGAGGAATAGTTTCCTTAGACGACATCTTGGAACAGTAGCCAATCTCTCCTCTGAGCTATCTCCTCGGCATCATCTTCACTCTTTTGTACTTTTCTTTTGCTTACGCAGTTAACTCTAATGTAAGCTTGTTTCAGCTTTTATTGTACACTGTACTGTTCTTTTGTCTTAATAAAAGATGTGTTTATTTCTTCATACATACTTTTTTTTTTTGCAACAACCACTTTGGGTCTGAGCATTAAGTCTAAGCCTGCCTTTAACAATATTCTGGGCAGAAGAATACTTTAACACAAATCCTTATTAGTTTAAACTCGCAAATATTATCAAGTATAACAATGGTAATCCTCAATAGATTAAATTCATGGAACTAACCGGGATAGCTGTTGAGTGCTGCGCGATGCACGCTAGACCAATTCCCGAGAACGATAAACTCTAAACAATTCGTCCGAGATGATAGTCGAGTAGCGAAGGACTTTGTGCTTTCGGGTAATATGCTGTACCGTATCGCATCATTCCCTTTGGCACGGGGGATCCGAGGGTAGACCGGGGAACCCATGCAATTAAGGGATTGACCCAACTGTTAACGAGGAGCTCTCTTCGGATGGATCTTGAGGTTTATGTGCCATAGTACTTGGTTTCCCCATAGGCTTGAGTCCGAGGACCATGCAAGGCCTTGGTTCTGTCCAAAACTTATGATCTTTTTATGTACTTGGTTTCCCCATAGGCTTGAGTCCGAGGACCATGCAAGGCCTTGGTTCTGTCCAAAACTTATGATCTTTTTATGTACTTGGTTTCCCCATAGGCTTGAGTCCGAGGACCATGCAAGGCCTTGGTTCTGTCCAAAACTTATAAGATTTTCTTTTTTGTACTTGGTTTCCCCATAGGCTTGAGTCCGAGGACCATGCAAGGCCTTGGTTCTGTCCAAAACTTATAAGATTTTCTTTTTTGTACTTGGTTTCCCCATAGGCTTGAGTCCGTGGACCATGCAAGGCCTTGGTTCTGTCCAAAACTTATAATCTTTTATGACTTGGTTCTTTGAGTCGAGGACCATGCAAGGCTTGGTTCTGTCCAAAACTTGGTACTTGGTTTCCCCATAGGCTTGAGTCCGAGGACCATGCAAGGCCTTGGTTCTGTCCAAAACTTATAAGATTTTTTTTGTACTTGGTTTCCCCATAGGCTTGAGTCCGTGGACCATTTAAGGCCTTGGTTCTAGGCCCAAAAACTTATAAGATTTTCTTTTTTGTACTTGGTTTCCCATAGGCTTGAGTCCGAGGACCATGCAAGGCCTTGGTTCTGTCCAAAACTTATATCTTTTATGTAGGTTTCCCCATAGGCTTAGTTCGAGGACCATGCAAGGCCTTGGTTCTGTCCAAAGATTTTTTTTTTTTTTTTTTTTTTTCGACCATAAACCCCTACACCAGGGCGGGGAAAGTTGGCTCGAGGCCGGAAGCCCCTAGAGATGCCCGCGCCCTTAGTACTGCGAGGCGTAGCCCCTAGCAGAAGTTTTCGTCGGAGCGACAACCATATGTCACCGGAGACAGAGGAGATCCCAGAAATTTCTGCTTGCCAATGAGTTGATTCCACCGCCACCTGCGCCAACGCGCAAGCTTCCCCACAGACGGCGCCAATTGTAAGGACACAATTCTCTGGCGGCCCCATAAGGATGTTGGGCTCGCGCATGAAAGATCCCTCACAATATGATTTGTAGAGAGTGGGCTTGAAAAGCTAGCCGTTGGTCACGGGGCGATGCCCGGTCCTGGTTTTAGAGGAATTCATGTAGAAAAAAGGAGTTGGGCTTGAATATTTAAGCTCTAAGGCGTCGCACCCTATGGGATGGGACTCCTCGGAGGTGATCCGAGGACCATTGAGGTCTTACCCCGGTTACCCAACGATGGACTTTTTTCAGTGAAGTCCGGTGTTACTGAGATGTTCTCCCCCATGTCGTCTTTCTTGTTTTGGAGGTGGGATCCCTTTTAGGTTTACTTACTTTCTTCTTTTATACTCGTCTGCGTTAACTGTCCTTCGTCCACGTGTAGGGTCAATCTTTACAAGACTGATATTTGTCCCATCAGTCTAATCCCAGAATTGTTGGGGATGGTCGATAAGGCTGCAGAGTATGGCTCTGTCAGGGGCAGCGCATTGAATGGCAATGAGAGCAGCTTTCCCGGATATTCTTAGATTCTCTTTTAAGCTTGGCCCTATACCGGTTTTATCCTTCTTCTTTTGGTGAGGTTTTGGATCTGCCGAGGACTGAGTTGTCCTCGGCTACACCACAAAAATGTTTGGTGCTCTGCATTGTAGAGCTTGGGCCGTAGTTCTTCTCGGCTCGGGCCTTTGGACTCTCTAAGGGCGAATGGGCCTGGTCCATGAATTATTGGGCCCCACAATATTATTTTAATTGTTACAACTAGTTTGGCTCAACCCAATTTATCATATATAAATTTATTTCATTATTCTTATTTTAACATTTTATTTTGGTATTTTAAGAATAATTTTGTTGAATTTAGAATTTTTTTAATATAATTTAAGTATATTATGTGAATTATAATTAATTGAAAAAAAGAGATTAAATAGTTTAAGAGAGTTCAAATTTTTATAAGATATGAAACATGTAACTACAACTCTCCAACTCAATCCAATTTGTGGAATTGAGTTGAGTTGGCTTTTACACATGTGATAGGTTAGATTGAGTTGAGTTGGGTATCTCTCAATCCGACAAAGTCGATCAGGTTGAATTGAATAAACCCTCCAACTTAATACAACCCGATCCATACACATTTTTAATTCTCTCTCAAAATAAAAAACCATTTATGTAACAAAATTCTTGCTTTATATATATATATATATATATATAAACTATAAGTGATATATTGGTATTAGATAGTTTTGACAATTTTTATATTCAAATGACTGTATGTGGATTATTTATTATTATTATTATTATTATTATCCAGTTGGCTATGAGTTTGCCACTTTGGCTATTGTTTTTTTTTGGAACCTATAATTAAAAGTTTGGAATTTTGGGATCTAATTCATGCCGATATGAATCTACACAAACAATTTATTTGAGGTTTTCTAAATTATTAAAAAAAAAAAAAAAAAAAAACTTTGGCAACACATTAGAATTTAGCAGAATATGGCATATTAATATAGACCACAATTTTGAGTGCCTAAGATTAAGTATTTTTAAAATTGTTGATATTTAATTTGTTTAGCCATGAAAATTATTAAAACTATGTTTCACAGTAAAATGGAAGATTATTTTCTAATTGATTCATTAATTTTGTAGACTAAATGGGAAATTGCGCTTTGAAATATAGTACATAATCAAGAGTAATTTACAAATCTTAAAAGAATTAATGTGAAGTTCCTTTTAAGACGTCATGACAATTTTGTAGTCCATAATTTTGCTCGACATGCTAAATATGTCACATATTTTTCAATGTTGATGAAAGATATTTCCAGCTCTCACCTAAATGTTGTAATATTATCTGATTTGACTACTCTTTCTTAATAATATTGAGGCTTCTTCTAAAAAAAAAAAAAAAAGAGGTTGAAATATATTAAGAAAAAATTATTTAAATTTGGGTATTTATTTATTTTTATATTATGTTGATTAGTTTTTATTTTTATTTTTATTTTTATATTAATCTAGTTTTAAATCTTATTATATTTCTAATGTTGCATGGTAGTTTTTTTTTTTTTTTTTTTTTTTTTTTTTTTTTTTTTTTTGACAAAGATAAAATCTTGGTTCGGTCATAAAAGAAAAACGTAACGGGATAATACATAATTTGCATCAAGCTTATAAAATATCTGTCTTTCAATTTTGTTTGAACACACAATATTAATTCCAAGAACTATATATTAAATTTAAATAAAATTTGAGCTACTTTTTGTTGTAGGAGTAATTTGAATTTAAGTTCTAAAACAATAACGTAATTTAAAAAGGAAACTTGTCACACCTTCATGATAGTAGGGTTGACCTGATATTGTTTGAGGCATAGGTGAAGAATTTAAGTAAAGGCTTTCTTTTATATTTTAAACACCAATTATATAATATTTGTTTAAATTTTTATATATATTATAATTTTTTAATTTAAAAACCATTTTTCAAAATGAAAAATTATTAATTTCTTTTTAAAATGATAATAACTAATTTATTACATTTTAAAATTTGAGGATTTTTTTTTTTTTAATCTTAGGGTTTTATTAGTTACACCAATTAATTATAAGGTTTAGACTTTAGAATGTAATTTGCTGCCTTTATTTGGGTAAAACAATTTTGGGACTCTTCTTGGAAATGGTCTCTAATTCAGCTAGTCTCACACTGTCACACCTTCACATTTATATAGACAAATAGTACAACTTTTGGGGGCTTTTGTGCAATGGGGGAGCCTTAGGCGGAAAATGCTAGGACCACAATTTTTGTTACAACTTACTCATGTAACAAGTTTTGAGTGGTAGAATAAAAGTAGCAAGTTCACAACTCTGTCACTCACTACCTGCTAGGTGAACAAATTGCGGAAAAAGTTGTGAGAAAAGTTGTGGTTTTAGCATTACTCTCTTACCCTATGTTTGGAAGTTTTGAGAGAGAGGAGAATAGAGGGGAGTAGAGGGAAGGAGAGTAGAGGGGAATGGTTATCCTCCACCTTATTTGGATGTTTTTAAAATTAAGTATGGGGGAGGGGAATAATTAGTCTTTTCATTTGTAATTTTGTTAATATAGTAAGGGTAAATTTGATAATTCATTTGGTCAAACATTTTTATGTTCCACTCTCCCTCCAAATCTCTCAAATTTGGAGGAATTAAAAATGAGGGATTAGAAGTAGTTCAAACCCCTCCAAATCTCTCTCCCTCCTTCCTTAAAAAACATTCAAACAAGGTATTTGAATTACTTTCTCTCCCTCTACTCTACTTCTTCTCATTCCCCCAACATCCCTAACATAGCATTAGGCATCAAGTGGAGAGAGTTTTCTTATTATATTTAAATCTTAACTACTTCTTTAGTAAATTTTAACCTACTCTATCTAATGATGGGTAGTAGTAGATCAGTAGTATTAGCTGCCATTAATTCTTAAAAACTCATACTTTTGGGTGACCCTTATTTGTTGTCAGGAGAGATCAAAGAGAATGATGAAATTTGCGGACTTGATTGACCAAAATGTGGAAGAATTAGCTGCCTTGGATACCCTTGACGCTGGCAAATTGTTCAGTATGGGCAAGGCTGTGGACATTCCTTCTTCAGCAGATACTCTCCGCTACTATGCAGGTGCAGCAGATAAAATTCATGGAGATGTACTTAAAATGTCACGTGAATTCCATGCATACACATTGCACGAGCCAATTGGTGTGGTTGGACACATTATTCCCTGGAACTTTCCCACCACCATGTTCTTCTTGAAGGTTAGCCCTGCTTTAGCTGCTGGGTGCACCATGATCGTTAAGCCCGCTGAGCAAACTCCTCTCTCGGCTCTCTATTATGCTCATCTTGCTAAGCTTGTAAGTTGCATCACAATTCGATTATTTACTGTTTTGCAAACGCTTAAGGGTGAATTAATTCAAACACTATTCATATTCCCAACATTTTTTTTGTTTTTTTTTTGTTTTGTTTTGTTCTTATAATAAGTGGGGAACATGGGATTTAAATAAGGTTTTCCTCAACAATTCTTTTAGGACCGCAATTTGATGATGTAGTGGATCCATCCCATTATGTTTTTCATACCACTTTTAGTGGACCGCTTCAAAGTTGCGACACAAAAATTGTCTCTAAAATTTATCTTTTCAAGTTGTTTTAAAACTATAATTTTGACACAATTTTGATATGTCAAACTGTGAATGAGTTGTTTATTATTTTCATATGAATCCACAAAATTTTTTCTTCTTCTATATTACACATAGTTTGGCAAGTTGTGGCAAAAATAATAGTATTCTTAGATTTTCTCTTTGGATTAAACTCATTGCACACACCTTATTTTATACAGTTTTACACATAAACATAAAAACAACTAACTCACAATTTCTAACTCAAGTTACAATCAAGTTGTTTTTTGCGTTCGTAAAATTATGCCTAATAACTTGTGTGTAATAAACCCTGTTGTTTCCCTTTTGATAAACTGGCCTGCTTTCGATTTTATGAGATCTAACTGTTTTGATCTTATTTTGTATTTATTTTTTTTAAAGGCTGGTATTCCGGATGGGGTGCTCAATGTTGTGACAGGATTTGGACCAACGGCTGGTGCTGCCATTTGCTCTCATATGGACATTGATGCGGTAATTTCTAGTTTTAACTACAATATATGTTTGTCTTATATGTGAATCTTTTCGAGAAAATTATTTAGCTATAAATTTGTTCTTTTTTTTTTTCTTTTCAGGTGAGTTTCACCGGCTCCACAGAAGTAGGCCGTATAGTTATGAAGGCCGCAGCAGAAAGCAATTTGAAAGTGGTTTCACTTGAATTAGGAGGCAAGTCACCCCTCATAATTTTTGATGATGCTGATGTAGATATGGCTGCTCAGCTTGCTCTCATCGGCATCTTATATAATAAGGTGAAGTGTTTCTATTCATTTTTTCATCGACTTACATTTTAGAAAACTAATGACTAAAAACATGTACATCAATGACATTTTTTTATTTTTTCAGGGAGAAATATGTGTGGCAAGTTCTCGTGTTTATGTTCAAGAAGGGATATATGACAAACTTGTGAAGAAATTAGTGGAAAAGGCAAAAGCATGGGTAGTTGGGGATCCTTTTGATCCTAAAGTTCAACAAGGACCCCAGGTATGATCATGATGTGAGAGGATTCAAGATTTTGTTCTTCTTTGGAAACCAAACATGGGGCTTTAGGGAGCAACATACAACAGAGTTCTTAATCCACTTATAAATTTTATCCTATAATCTGAATAAAATTGCAATCTATACTGAAGTAGTAGTACTAAGCTAACAATTTTCCCTTAGTAGGTTTCCAATGAAAAACAACATTTTTATTTCTTTTTTGATTTGCAGGTCGATAAGGAGCAGTTTGAAAAAATTCTTACCTACATTGAGCATGGCAAGAGAGAAGGGGCCACCCTATTAACTGGTGGCAAACCCTTGGCATTGGGTGGGAAGGGATACTACGTTGAACCCACAATTTTCGCCGAAGTGAAGGTTTATATATTTTTCACTTTACAACATGCGTCTGAAGATCTTAATTTTTAAAGTCCGTTTATCTTTCCCTCCCTTGATATATTTCTATTGATGACTTGATCAGGAAGATATGCTTATAGCAAAGGATGAAATATTTGGACCTGTTCTGGCACTTGCAAAGTTCAAGTGAGTACATTCTTCATTAATCCTCTTATTTCTTTGATCAAAACTTTAGAATAAAATGCTTTCATTTATCAATTTATGGTTTTAGAAAGTAAAATATGGAGCAAGTGTATTATAATGAACACAATAGCGCAAAATAGTGTTGGGGATTTATACAAGTGCTTGACTATGTTGGCTTATCTCATGAACAATTACAGAACAATTGATGAGGCGATTAAGAGGGCCAACAGTACTAGATATGGACTAGCAGCAGGCATCGTTACAAAGGACTTGAATGTGGCTAACACTGTCTCAAGATCACTCCGTGCCGGCACCATTTGGATCAATTGCTATTTTGCTTTCGGCAATGACTGCCCTTTTGGTGGGTATAAGATGAGTGGGTTTGGAAGAGATTCTGGACTAGAAGCCCTTCACAAGTATCTTCAAGTCAAGTCGGTTGTCACTCCCCTTTATAATTCTCCTTGGCTTTGAATTTTATATCCCTTCAGGCCTGGCAAAAGGAGAATTCACCCTTTAATATAATAACGTGTGCAATAAAGTTCCTAGTTTCTAGGCCTATTGTACTACCGTGTGTGACATACACCACTAATCTGTGTTCCAAAAAATAATTTAAGATATCAATGAAGTTACAGATCCTTTTGTGAAAATTGGGGATTGTCTAACCTTGTTAAATGAACACTTATTTGTTTGTGTTGTAGTTGTGACTTATTTTGTTTCCTTCTCATGATATTGAATTTCAGTCATTCAAAAATTAAATAATTACACCGTCATTTCGGTAGAAGTTGATACAGTATCTGCACGTAGTATAAGTATATAAATATAAATCTCAAGAACGCTTACATTGTAAATGATGGGTAAAAAATTGTGCAACATTTGGGCCTGACGGATTCAGGACCATGGGCCGACATTAAGCAGAGGCCCAAGGCTTAGCCCCGCCTACAATGCTTGATATGCACGTATAGAATCGGAGGGAATCCCAGAAAATCAGGTGGTTCGCACTAGGGCAATTCTAGAAGATCCGCCTTAATGAAGAGACTCGCTCTACAAGGAAATATTTGCCCATCACGTTAGGGATTTCATAGTCCTACAAGGAAAAGACTTCTAGTCCAAAGAGGAAAAGTCGACCTTCTTCTACTATAAAAGCTTGAATATTCTCGCAAATCAAGGTACGCAAAAAAACCCTCTCTAGCACCCTAGAGTTGAGAACAATACTAACTTGATCGTCGGAGGGTATTTGGTCGACACCACACCGGTGCCCACGGCGAGAACACTTTCTTTTTCTTTGCAGGTTGCTAGTTGCGACGAGCGTGGACTGTGCGGCTCACTGGTGATTTCACGGCATCATTAGTAAACGTCCATAACCTTTCTATGTGCCTGAGGTTTAGTGAAACAGATATTCTAGGATCACAACAAAATTTACAATTTGTCCACATAACAAGTTGTGGACCCACAATGAAAACTTGGAGCACCAATGCCAACTTTTTGCATCACGATTCTATTTGAGTCTATCATTTGCCTATAGTATGTTTAGATCATCATGCTCTTCTTTTTTTGGTAAACCATGCTCTTCTTGTTTAATGGCAAAGGCCCCAATCTTTAGCATTTAAGCTAAAAAAAAAGAAAAAAAAAAAAAAAAGAAAAAAAAGAAAAAGAAAAAACGTATTCGTTTGGAAGAAAAATGGATTTATATGGAAACAGTGACTCATTATTATTTTCGGACCCAACTTTTTTTCAACACTCACAATTACTCACATAAGAGATATTAAGAAAGAGTGTGGTCCTACCATTATTCCTTTTCATCATCAGACTTTGTGTGATTTTAATTTTTACCCATTGCACAAGCAAACCGTTGGACTTTTGTGTACTAAGTCTACAGACCACGGAGTACAAAGTCTACATACTATGAATCTATGATCACTCTAATTCGCGTGAAGGGCAAGGTTCGAGGGGTAAGAAATTCGTGACTAGAAATGTGTTAAATTGGTAACCTGTTTTTCGCTCAAAGAAATATTGGTAACCTGTTTTGTTTGAAAAAAAAAAAAAAGCTCCCACATAAATAACCATAACCTTGAATCATTTTTATTTCTTTCAAAATTTTATAGTTGCAACCATGGGCGAAAGAATTTGAATCTTAAATTGAGATTTCTTAGCTACTACTTGACATGCACTTGGAACCAAAATATAGAAATATGTGCAGCCTGGCGTGCGCACATTCATCTCCTCCATTAAGATCGATATCTCATTCTAATAGACCAAGATTGAAAATTGAAGACAATATCAGATTTAGAGGTCAGGCACAGATTTTGTTTCCCCTTAAAAAAACGAAATTAACAAAAAATACGCATAAAGAAGGAAAAAGAAAGTCATGAAACTCCAATGACATTCATATTTTCTTACAACCTAATTACTTCCCATATCAGTTTTTACTTTTATTTACTATTGTCCTTTACTCAAGGGAGTCAATCTCATACCGAAAGTTGTACTCGTTTGACCAGTAGAACGATATATTTCGATACTGGTCAATACCGATGTACCGTTTCGGATTTACTGTTATTTTTTATATTTATATACATATATATATATATATGTGTGTGTGTGTGTGTGTGTAATAATAAATATAAAAGTTTATCATAAAATATTACCTCAATTCAAAACAAATTATTCATGGTTTTAGATTTTAGCATCAATTAAAAGAAATATATATATATATATTTATTTATATAAAACAGAAAGCTTAATTGTTCATTGCATACTAAAAAAACAAATAAAACTAATAAATTAATACAAATAAGTTACCATTTTACCCTAAGAAAAATTCAAAAATTACAAAACTAAAATAAATAAATAAAAGCTTTTTTCTGTACTGACCGGTACGTCCAGTACCAACCGGTAATACTAGAAATCGGCCGATATGGTCGGTACATAATCGGTATTTAAACCAATACGAAATGTTGGCATTTCGATACTAGTATACGTACTGGTATGGTGTATACCATCAACCACCTCGCCTTTACCAACTACCAACCCAAAAACAAAAACCCTAGAAACCAAACACATATGTTGTGATTTAAAAAAAATAAATGTATCCATATTGTTATTTCTTCAATTTTGTATTTTTCTACCAAATTTTTGACACATAATTTCTTGAAAGATGTTGAATTTTATGAACTATGATCTAAAAGACTATAATGTCGGCAATGGACAAACTAAACTTTGACCTTAAATAAATGTCTTGGATAATATTATGCGTAATTAGAGTCATATTATGTTTTAGTGAATATAATTCCATCTCAAGTGGAGAGATTCATCAAGATGATCCTTGATGTTTGGATGAAGTAACTAACCCAACTGTACTTTCTAAAAAGTGACAGAAACTATTTTTATATAATTTTTTTCTTATCCTAAGTTGTTTTTTAATGAAATATTAGAGGCCGTTTGGTAACCTACTCAACCTACATTTTTTACATTTTAAACATACTTACACACTTACACAAATTTCAATATACGTGTTCACCCACACGTATATTAAAAATACTCAAAATACCTTACTCAAACTTAAACTTAATTACCTAAGCCTCTTCCATACCTAAATTTACACCTTACTTACATGTCAATTTATGATTGGTGTATAAGTTTTTTTTTTGGAGATGAATTGGTGTATAAGTTGACACATGTCACAGTGTCACACAACATGCATCTTAATTATTCTAATTTCTTTAAAATTTTTCTTTATAATTTTGGTTTTTCACAAAAACGGCCTTGGCAAGCTAAACACATCCATAGTTTTCAACTTCCCCTGCACCCCCACGTAGCGACTTGTGTGATTTTGCCCCCTGCACAAGCAAACCGTTGGACTGTTGTGTACAGACCATAGTAGACTGTGATCACTCTGATTCGCGTGAAGGGCAAAGTTCGCAGGTGACGACATTCGCCTGATCGACCAATGACCATAATGTGTTCAAATGGGTAACCTGTTTACGAGATTTTTCTTATTTGAAAAAAATAATACACCCACATAAATAATTGTAACCTTGAATCATTATTTCATTAAAAGTTCGAGTTCATCAAAAAAATTTCATTCAAAATTCGATTGTCGCTACTAGCAAGGATATTATGCAATTAATTGGTATCCAAATATATATAAAAAAAGTAACATTCTCTTGGATCCAACTTAGAAAAATATGTGTGCATCCTGGCGTGCGAACATTCATCACCTCCGTTAAAATCGATATCTCATTCTAACAGACCAAGATAGAAAATTGGATAATTTCAGATTCAAAGGTCAGACACAATTAAAAAAGAAAAAACGAAATTAACCAAAAATACGCATAAAGATGAAAAAAAAAAAAGAAAAAAAAAAGAAAAGAAGAAAAGTCATGAAACTCGATTGATATTCGCATTTTTTTACAACCTAGTTTTCCTCCCAGATCAGTTTCTACTTTTATTTACCATCATCCTTTAACAGTTATCAACCCACAAACAGAAACCCTAGAAACACCCAACAACCAAACACCTATGTTATGTTCATGATCCACACCGCCAAAACACTAACAGACACTACTACGTAGTTTTGAAACATCCCATCACTTTCCAATCTTTCCCCTCAGCTTCACACCAAGAACCCTCTCCATCTTCGCCAACACAGCCTGGTTCGGCACAGCCTTCCCATTCTCATACTCCTGTACCACCTGAGGCCGCTCGTTGATCTGCTTGGCCAGCTCAGCCTGGCTCATCTTCTTCTCCAGCCGCGCCTTCTGTATCAACTGCTTCACCTCCGTCGACACCCGGTCCAGCGCCGCCGGCTCAGCCGCCTCGTCAAGCTTCTTCGCGTTCACAACCGGAGAAGCCTTCTTGTTCGAACCGGCTTCCGCCTTCTTCACGGTCTGCACCGCAGCACCGGTCCGCAACGCCTGGTTCACCGCCTTCCTGTCGCGATCTTGAACCTTGGTCCTGTTCTTGTGAAGCACCACTGGCTCCCAGTCTTGGGTCAGAGCTCCTGGATATCGGCTCGGCATCGTAACAAACTCAGAGAGAGCGACAAAGCAACAGAGAGAGAAATTCCCCAACAAAGAAAACTCAGAGATAAAAAACACACAAGAAGAGCAAAAGAGAGAGAGCGAAAAAGACACGCAGAAATTCTGTAACTAAAATAATTGTACAAGGAAGTAGAGAGAGGGGTATGTATATATAGGAGGTGAGGGTCTGGAAAGTTCTCAAGCCTTCTTGATACGGTAATTACTCTTGGTGGTCCATTACGTTAGCTTGCAAAACAAGCCATGAAGTTAAAATTAAATATCTGCTCTTGTTGCTGACGTGTCGTTATTCTATTCCTCCTTGTTGCTGACCTGGACCTTTTTTTTGGGACAACCTGACCTGGACCTTTCTAACTTCTCTCCGTTCCGTAACAAAGGGTAAAAATTTGACTTCCCCGTTTTTCTTGAGGTCTTTAATTAATTTTCCTCCAGTAGGAATTTGCCACGTAATTGTATAGTGAAATTTCTTTTGGATTAAGCTGATGCTTGCGATCTATGATTGGTTGTTAAGCTGATCTGCTTTGTCACTAAACTTTGAAATTTCCTTTCTCGGTGAAGGGCAATTTTGGATTTTCGCTCTGCAATTGAATCGGACGCTTCAGAAAATGCAATAGAAATCAAACGGTCGATATTTACACTGGAAACTGGAAAGTGAATTAAATAGGTCAAAATCAGTCCACGAATTTTCTGCGCCCAGGTCAAGACACTCGAAGGGGCAAAATTTTGGCGCCAAAATTTCACATTCTAAAATCATTTAGTAATAAATACCACTTCACTTCACTTCACATCCTCTCGCGCGCTCTTTCTCTCTCTAAAAATCTGAAAATGCAGCGCCAAAAATCTATACTCTCCTTTTTCCAAAAACCCTCGCCGGAAAGCAATGGCTCCGGTGTCGGAAATGAGCTCGGCAAACAGCGTGTTCCGGCGAAGCAAGAGAAACAAAACGGTGTCGCTCTCAATCAGGCTGCGAATGACACTGTTATGGACTCGTCTCTTGAAATCAGAGGAACCGACACACCGCCTGAGAAGGTGCCACGTCAGATATTTCCGGCGATGTCCACCGGAAGCGAGGACGGCAGAGGTTCTTCACTGTTCTCGAGTATTATGCATAAGTTTGTGAAGGTCGATGATAGAAAAAAGGCTACAGAGAGGTACTAATTTAATTTCTTCCTTTTATTTTATTTTTTTTAGTTTTTAAAAATCATTTTTATTTGAATGCTTGTGTGAAAGAGTTTTGCAATTATTTAGATCTATTATAGTTTTTATTTATTTATTTTTTAAATAATAACTAGAACTGGAAATTTTGCACATCTCTTTTTTTTTTTTTTTGAAATACTAACTACTGTTTGGTTGGTGAGAGAATTTGACAACGAAATAATAATGTGATGGTACATTCCATATTGTTGCTTTGAAAAGATGAAAATCTCAGATTAACTGAGGCATTTCGTTTGTTGAAGCTGTTAATATTTTATTCCAATTTCACAATAGCCGATTGTGATATAATGGCATTTTTGGAAGTGACTGAATGATGATTTTGGGTATCCAACTTAAAACTTTTGAAGGAATTTGAAGTTGTTAAATTGCATATCTGGTCCTAAACCTTTCACATTTGTTTCAAAATCATCCTTATACTTTCAAATGTTTTTCACTTCATTCTTGATGATTTCAAAATTGTTTAAAAAACAAACAAAATTCAGGAAACTGGGGTCACTTTGATGACGTGGAGCCTATGAAATGGCATCAATTCCATTTGCCATGTTAGAATTTCCATCTAGCAGATGACAGTAATCAGTAAGGACATTCTGAAATATATTTAAAGTATAAGGATGATTTTGAAACAAATGCCAAAGGTTGAGGACCAAATATGCAATTTACCCTTTTTTCCCCCTTAAATTCATTGTTGAATGATATATGTCTTATCCAACCTTATTCTCAAGTCTTGCACAATTCTTATAAGTTTTGAAGTTATAGCTTATTGGTGGTTAATGATGCATGTAGATTTATGATTCTATCATAATACACATTATTTTGCAAATTTCATGTGTCGTATGGTCATAGCTAGTATACAAAACTATCCGAAAGTAACTTTACATTTGTATGGTTGTGTTGCATGGTATAGTAATGTTTGTGTAAACTTTTGCAGTAACCACAGTCATGGTGAACAACATCCCCAAAAAGGTAATATTGTCAATTCGAATGGGGCAGTTGATCAAGGATGTGTCTTGCATATTGAAAGTGACGATGATATTCCCAGGCCGGAAACACCCGGTATGCAACCTCTTGTTCCTCGTTTAAAGAGATCTCAAGAGGATAGTCCAAAGTTCGATTCAAGCAAAAGGCTGAAACTACTTCAGGATACAACTGTCTTGAACAAGAATCATACAGAAGTTACTGATACAATCAGCAAGTTTGAGTGGCTTGATCCTGCTCGAATCAGGGATGCTAATGGGCGAAGGCCTGGTGATCCTCTTTATGACAGGAAGACACTTTATATACCACCAGATGCTTTGAAGAAAATGTCAGCATCTCAAAAACAATATTGGAGTGTCAAAAGTCAATATATGGATATTGCACTTTTCTTTAAAGTGGTTAGTTATTGTTTTTATCTTGATATTTTTTGTTGAAATCATTTATGTCTAGCTATCATCATGCATTAGAGCATGAATAAGCCCAAATGTCATATTTTTATTAGTTTCCTAATTGAGATTGATTTCTAATCAGTGACTATTGTTAGAATGGTGGTCAAATGATTAAATTCACCATTTTCTAGTAGCTTAAGGTTTTTGGACTAGTGGTAATTTATCAACATAAACAAGGTGCTAGTCCTCTTCCTTTGGAGCATTGTTGGAAGGATTAAATGCTAGAACATGACAAATGCACCTTGAGCAATGCAATTCGTTTTGATCTACAATGTGGGGAAAGTAGCCTTGTGTCTTTTATTTATATATTTTTATTGGGGCTAAAGTCAATAGTTTGCCTTGCCAAGCTTTAATTTTTCTATCATGATGTGAAGTCTCTTTGCAATGTACATGGTTATGTAATTAAACGCTTCCTTTACCTGGGACCCCCTTGCTTGGGAGGGGGAAAAAAGAGGGGGGGGGGTGTTTTAAGGAATGGGAGAGGGCTGCCTACTCTTGTGTATCCCATTAGCTCAAGTGGCCTCCAATTGACTGAAAGGAAAGAAATAATTGTCCCAACTTTGGATCATTGAAAGTTATTCATATCTATCTACATTAAGAATTACAGTTTGAAAAGGATGATTTTGTATATTGAAGCATATCTGCAGTACTATTTTTAAATTCAGAATTCTTTCTTTTGGAATTATATTACATAGTGTAGCAACCTATGATCAAATACAGGGAAAGTTCTATGAGCTATATGAACTAGATGCTGAAATTGGCCATAAGGAGCTTGATTGGAAAATGACATTAAGTGGCGTGGGGAAATGTCGGCAGGTGACTTCATGTTATTTTCATAAACTTACTTGAGATATTTGCTCATCTATTGAAGAGAGTGATTTTGCATGCAATAACAGCAATACTTTCTGGTCAGGTTGGCATATCTGAAAGTGGGATTGATGATGCTGTTCAAAAGCTTGTTGCTCGGGGGTAAGGAAGTGACTAGACTTATGTATTCCTAATCCTAACCATATTTGTTCACTCTTTGTTTCATTTTGTCTTTAATGGCTTGTTTGGAAGTTTAAAAAAGGAGGGGAGTAGAGTAGAGGGAGAGAGAGTAATTCAATTACCTTGTTTGGAAGTTTTTTAAAGAAGGAGGGGGAGGAGTTTGGAGGGGTTTCAACCACCTCTAACCCCTTATTTTTAATTCCCCCAAATTGGAGAGATTTGGAGGGAGAGTAGAGTAGATAAATTATTGATTAGATAAATTTTTCAATTTACTCTTTCTAAATTAATAATGGACCAATGTTGCAAGTCCATTTTCAAATAGAGGTAAATTTGTTTATTTTAATCATTTCCTCTCCTCTCCATCCTAATTTTTAAAACATCCAAATAAGGGGAAAGGCTAATTATTCCCTTCCCCCTTACTAATTTTAAAAACATCCAAGCAAGGTGGAGGGGAATTATTCCCCTCTACTCTCCTTCCCACTACTCTCCTTCCCTCTACTCCCCTCTACTCTCCTTCCTCTCTAAACTTCCAAACAGGCCATAAGGAAAAATGAGGACATTCTATGTTTCCATTTCTGATTGACTCCTTTTTGTAGCTAAAATCCTCTGGTACATGGCAGTTAGGTTCAGTATGCAAAAATGTGTATTTAAATTTTTTGAGATTTTAAGGATCATCATATAGCTGAAACAACAATCTTTTACTCATCTGCTACATCTGACAAAATTGAGAGAGAGAGAGAGAGAGAGAGAGTTTATGAGAAGCACTTGTTCGATCTAGCCATCTGCTGGTAGTTAGGATGAGATTTAGTTTAATGAAGTACTTATTTAAATTTCTGCTATGATATTTTTTATGTGCTATAGTTCACTTGTCTTACAATTTGTTCTTTGTGAAGATATAAAGTTGGCCGAGTGGAGCAGTTGGAGACATCTGATCAAGCAAAAGCCAGAGGTGCAAATTCTGTAAGTTTTTCCATGCTGCATGATGGGCACTTCACATGAATTTATAGTCTTTGTTTTAAAGGGTTGTACTTGACTTGAAATCCATCTTGTGTTTGCGGCTTGTTACAAATGAAATTATTGTTGGGCTCTCTAGTCTTAACATCAATTTTCTAATAAAAATTGTTAGCCACACCTAAAGATTGAATTATTTTGTTGAAAATTTAGACCAAGGTCAATCCAAAGAAAGTGACATGTCCACATTAAAGTTAAGGAACTTATTGAAGGAAAAAAAAAAAGGCAGAAAATTGTCAAAATGAGGATTTAAATAAATGATAAAGGTCATACCTAGTGCACAAAGCTCTCACTTTTGCAAGATTTGGGGGAGCTCATGGTAAGCAACTTTAATTTTTCGGAGAGGATAACTCCTGGACTCAAACCCTTGACCTGTCGCTTTGGTGGAAGGCACTTGATATCACACCAAGGCTCAACCTCTATCATTTATTCAAATTATTCATATTTTGCAATCTAAAATATCATTCCTAGGGTGGCATGATAAAGGTGGTTGAGTTAATTGGACCTTCAATCATTCCAAAAGATAGAAATGTGTGTTGTGCAACTTATAAAAGTGAGGGTCAAAATTGGGAATTAGATTGAAACTAGTGACAGCTAAATACTAAATGAAGGATCCAATGATGGTGGGGTCAAATCTATCCTGTTTGTGATCCATCTCTAAATTTAAGATATAAATTTTGCAATTAATAATTTATTACGTGATTGAAAAGCATATATTTTCCTTTATGCTAGAAAAAAATTCTTGGAAATTTCAATTACTAAATGACAAGAAATATTTCATTTGAAAGAATTGTTTGTTTAAAATTAATTTTTTGTCCTAGAAAGTGGTGACATTGGCCATTTTCCAGTTTTTCGTCTTTGGTATAGTTACTCAGAAGCTTCAAGAAAATCAAATAAATAGAGATAAAGTTGCACTAGGCAGGGGTTGTACTAATATTGCAGGTGTTTTACTTGTACTATAAGTTCTATCACCTATTTACCTTGTTATTTGAAAGTGATGAAATTTCACTTTTCTATTTAAACTTGTATGTCCTTCGTCTTCTTTTGCATCTTTTTTTCTCTTATTGTGTGCTTGGATTGACTTCAAACATTGGTTTTCAGGTAATTCAAAGAAAATTGGTTCAGGTGGTTACGCCATCAACCGCAACTGATGGTAATATTGGGCCTGATGCTGTTCATCTTCTTGCAATAAAAGAGGTATGCTTGCTACTAGTCAGTTATATTCCTATATGTACAAACAGAATGTCAATCTTAGTTTGTGTACTGAATTCCAATTTTCCTGTTTACATGAAGGGAAAAGCTTGTCATTTATCTTTCAATGCACATTCCTGAAATCGCATTAGATGCGAGCTCATTGTGTGATCTTATCAGTAAAGACAGTCAACAATAGGAAAAAGATTCTATCTTGAGATTTTTTTTATCTTCATATCTATGTTTCTGAAAAATGCATGATTCAAAGCTTTATAGTATATCATGAAAGTCCTGAATTATTACTGATGTTATAAGAAAGCATCCAACCTGGCTTCTATCTTGTTGAAATTTATTTTTTATTTTTTTTGGTGGGGGGTCTTTATGGGCGCCTTGAAGAAAGAGGCAATTATTATTATTATTATTATTTCACCTCTTTTAATCGTATGTAATGCAGCAGTTGACTTTATAGCATGCTCCTGTACCTTTTCCTCTTAAAGTTGGCACTACTTGAATTAGTAATGGTTTTATGAGTTTATCTTGTTGCTGCTATCTACTAGAAAATTTGTTCCAATATATTAACGCTATGTTTTGTTAAATTTTCTCTTTAGGAAAATTCTGGCCTGGATAATGGTTCAATTGTTTATGGCTTTGCTTTTGTTGATTGTGCTGCTTTAAGAATTTGGGTTGGTTCCATCAATGATGACGTGTCCTCTGCTGCTCTGGGGGCTTTACTAATGCAAGTATGGTTAACATACTGTTTCCTTTGTTTAATCTTTTTTCAAGCAAAGTCTATCAAATATGAATATTAAAATTTAGTGCTTTTATTGGGATTTGATTTTAGGTGTCACCCAAAGAAGTTATATATGAGAGTAGAGGTGAGCATTCTTCCCCCCACCCTGATGTTTGTGATTTGACCAGGGTTCCATTTCTGAAGTTTACATGAAAATAACTGCATAGTTGAAACTTAAATATTCAACTCCTGTAGGGCTGTCCAAAGAAGCTCAGAAAGCACTCAGAAAGTACTCATTAACAGGTCAGAATGTTGTTAAACTTTTCTGAATGCCAGACTACATATGAGTGGAGTATAACATTTAAGTGTTCCATGTAAACACACTAACATACATGCTTTACAAATTTTGTTTTTCCATGTGTTAGAATAATGATTAAATTTTCCATCCTCTATCTGTTTAAGCTTTTGGGATTAATGGCAATTTATCATAGTATTAGAGCATGTGATCTTGATCCTAAGTTTGAATCTTATTTCCATGTGTTGGGATTAGTGGCAATTTTTTAATTTGAAAAAATTAAAAATCCCATGTGTTGGGATCCACTTATTAAGGGGAAATGGGCCCACATGTGTGGGAAAGTGTTAAAATAGTGATTAAATGATTAAAATGGGTAACACACGAGCTCTACTTTTTAAAATTAAGCCACATAAGCCACAAATTGAAGCTGTACCAAATGAAAAATAGTTAGGAAGAGTAATTCTGCAGCCACTTTTCTGCAATATAATTGACATTGATTTCAACTTTGGTGAATATGAGACGGTTAGATATATTTTCTTTTTTGAATTATGTTGTGATTTGAGAAAAAAGGTTGAGCTTTGACTTCAGCGTTATAGATGCTCTTTTTATTGTTCTCTGAATCCTGGAGAATAGTATGAGTTCTGTAGATGTGATTTCTACATTCATGTGTGTGACTTAAGTGGAATGAGAGCACAGGTTTCAAACCAGTGTTTTCTTTCGGCTGGTTTGGGTTTGGGAACTTTATATTTGAGAAGTTAATACTGAATTTTGGTACCGAGATGCATATTTATATGCTAATAAATCAATTATCTGCATACTGCTTTACCAAAAAAAAATAAAAAATGCTGCATGATAATCAGTTTAGAATCCCACAATAAGTAGGATTGAATTATCAGGTTTGTTCATTGTAGGTCCAGCAACTGCACAAACAAGTCCAGTTCAGCCTATTACAGACTTCCTGGATGCTTCTGAAGTTAGAAATTTAATTCACTTGAAGGGATATTTCAAAGGATCTTCTAATTTGTGGGAAAATTTACTTGAAGGCGTAATGCACCATGATATTGCCTTATGTGCTCTTGGTGGACTCATTAGTCATCTGTCCAGGTTGATGGTAAGCTTGCTAGTATCCTTTTTGTAAAGTTAAGAATATGAAAAAAGTAAATGGGAGCGTCTATATGTGTTGTTTATAATGATTGTCCTGTGTCAATTACAGTTAGATGATGTTTTACGGAATGGAGATGTATTACCTTACCAAGTTTATAGGGGTTGCCTCAGAATTGATGGACAGACACTGGTTAATCTGGAGATTTTCAACAATAATGCTGATGGTGGTCCATCAGGCAAGTTCCTGCATCTCTTTCACTTCAAGCAAACTACTCTGGCATATGATGTCCTATATTTTGCATTAATTCTTAGTTATGTAATATCTAAAAGTTTAATACTCCTTGATTTTCAGGTACAATGTACAAATTTCTTGATAACTGTGTAACATCATCTGGTAAGCGGCTTTTAAGGAATTGGATTTGCCATCCACTAAAAGATACTGAAGGCATAAATAATAGGCTTAATGTGGTTGAAGATCTAATGGCAAATTCAGAAGTTATGTTGCTTGTTTCTCAAAATCTGAAAAAACTTCCAGACTTAGAAAGGCTGCTTGGACGGGTTAAGGCTAGTGTTCAGTCATCAGCTTCACTCGTACTGCCCTTGTTAGGCAAAAAATTTTTGAAACAGCGAGTAAGTATTCTCTACCTTTTCCTTAAAATGGTAAATACATTTCCTTTTTTTTTTTAATTGAATATTATGCTTCAATAATTTAGGTGAAAATATATAATGTTTTGTGGTACAGGTTAAAGTATTTGGATCACTTGTGAAAGGCCTTCGTATTGGATTGGATTTGTTAATGCTTTTACAGAATGAAGGGCATATAATTTCATCTTTGTCAAAAGTTTTTAAGCTTCCAATGCTAAGTGGTAGTAATGGGCTGGATCAGTTCCTTGCCCAATTTGAAGCAGCTGTAGATAGTGACTTCCCAAAGTACCAGGTAATGTTTCTTTATGCTTGTACATTTTTCTATAGACGTTGTAAGCTGAAATTCCTTCTTCTTTTTATTTTTTATTTATTTATTTTATTTCAATTTTTAATAGTAAAAGATTCCTGTGACAAATTTGAAAATGTTGCTGCAGCTGGCAATGGTTTATTTCTGTTTGAATTTTTGAAAATTTGTATGATTTGAAAAGTTCTTTTTCATTTTATCTTTTCAAAAAGGTTAGAAGTGTGTAATCAGCAATGCTGAATGAAATTCTGTCTCTTGTAGATCTTAGTAGGAGCCTTAGCAGTTGTATGTCAGTGGATATCGTGCATGATACACATTGTTTGAAGTCTTATTAGCAACATATTGCTTGCTCCCACCTTCAACTTGTTAATATTATCTAGGAATTATTTTCTGTTTGGATGTACTTGGACCTAAATATAATATATTTTTTGAGTAAATTATTGCATACATAGCCTTTCTTTCTACCATATAGACCTATTAGTTCAAAACAGCTTTTCCATTCTTATGAATGAGCTTGTTTGGTGATAGTTTTACCAGGCAATGCATTAAATCAATATTTTGTAGTTGCTAAAGTTTTAGCATCTTCACTATTGTATGCTCTCAAAATTTCTTATCCTTGAGTAATAATTTAAGTTTCCAGTGTTGTGGCTAACACTCAAGTGATATTATCTTGTTGCCAGAATCATGATGTAACAGATTCGGATGCTGAAACACTCTCTATTCTGGTTGAGTTATTTATTGAAAAAGCTACTGAATGGTTTGAAGTCATTTATGCCATCAATTGTATCGATGTACTAAGATCTTTTGCAGTCACTGCTAGTTTTTCATGTGGGCCTATGTCCAGACCTGTTATTTTGCCTCAATCTGAAAACATAACTACGGGCCAAGAGACCAGAGGACCAACACTTAAAGTTAAAGGGCTATGGCATCCATTTGCCCTTGCAGAGAATGGGGGAGTTCCTGTCCCAAATGACATAATCCTTGGTGAGGATACAGATGACTATCATGCCCGAACTTTGCTACTGACTGGACCAAATATGGGTGGGAAATCAACCCTCCTGCGTGCGACATGTCTAGCTGTCATACTGGCACAGGTTTTTCTTTTTCTCCCTATGGGTGATTTTGTTGTTTATCACCTAGGTTCTTGGTCCTAGTGGAGGAAATAATCTCATATATTTTAAAATTCTAGGGCGTTCTACCTATAAATTAAAAAAAAAAGAAAAAAAAGGATGTTCTGTTTTGGGGTCAACTCATGTATATATTTTAATCTATGTTGACTTGCAGCTGGGTTGTTATGTACCTTGCGAGATGTGTGCTCTCTCACTTGTGGATATCATCTTCACTAGGCTTGGAGCTACTGATCGAATCATGACTGGAGAGAGTAAGTGCGCCTTAGCCAAAGAAAAAATTTTAATTGTTATGGATTGATTCAATCTTTGTGATCTGAAGTTTTCTGTGCAAGAGTTTGACATGCTGGACCATTTAACTGTTGGACTCTTGTCATTAATTATTATGCTATGAATGGGAGTGGGTATGTGGGTTTTGATAGTAAGGTAGTCATAGTGCTGGGTGTTTGCAGTTGATTTGTAAATACCTTTGGTGGTTGGACCTGGTGGTGTTATTTAGGTGGTTTTTATTAGGTTCAATTGCAAAGCAAAAAAAAAAAAAAACAAACAAACAAACAAGAACTGCTGGAAGGCTTAATGAAGTAATGCAAGTTACTTTTTGTTTAAAAGTTTTGTAGTTTTGACCATCAAACCGTTTTTTTTTTTTTTTTGGGGGGGGGGGGGGGGTTGTTGGGGGTGGTGTCAAAAAGAAAGGAATTCAAAACTAACAGAAGTAGAACAATAAATTAGTTATCCCTGCCCAAAGCAACTCTAACCACTTGGGGGAAATTCCTCTCTCAGAGCCCATTTAGCAAGACAGTCAGCAACAACATTAAAATCTCACCTAATATCTCTGACTATTTGATAATCTTCCCTGCATGGCTTTTGTTCGGCATGGTAACAGCTTCAATAACATTCAAAGGGACACAACTTGTCTGATAGCCAAGGCTTTGGCTACTGCAGGAGAGAGAGCATCAAAACTTTCACTCAATAATGCTTCACAGCTGCTCACTTTTATTTGATTGTACAAATATTTGTGGTGATAAAATACTTCATACTATAAGACTGAACAATCAATTGCTGGACTTCAGTAAAGCGGCTTCCATGCATATGCATGGGCTATCATTTTGAGGGTCTTAAAATAATATCAAGCAAACCGCATCCTTCTAATATATTGGACTTTAAATCCAAATCTTGTGTTTTGTAGAATTAATGCAACATAGATTGAAACTCATTCTCACAGACATGGATAAGTGTTTGTATGTGTGAGGACCTTTTGAATTGCAAAGTGATTTTGGAAACAATGTCAATCTTTTGTAGGTACATTTTTTATTGAGTGCACAGAAACAGCATCAGTTCTTCAAAATGCGACTCAAGATTCATTGGTTATTCTTGATGAACTGGGTAGAGGAACAAGCACTTTTGATGGATATGCCATTGCTTATGCGGTGAGATTTTGCTCTTTAATGACTGGTCTTTTGCCCCCTTTCTTTGTTTTCTCATCTTATCCTCAGAAATTAGTATACAAATTTCTAACTTTCAATTAGAATATCTTTAAACATCTTTGGTTCTATTGAAACTATTTGGCTTTTCTAAGTAGTCAATTTGAGAGAGGCTTGTAATATGTTTAAAAATGATGTATACATATAACAAGTTACAAACTTATAAATATATGCATGTATTGTATGCTCAAGCATAGTTTGACTATAGGCTTCCTACTCCAAATGGACCTAAGCAATTAAATCAGGGTAAACATATATAAAATGTTCCGCTACTTATTTATTTTAAATCAGGGGTGGCAACAACTGAAAGAAAGCAAATGTAAGATATAATGAAATTATTTTTACACATCAAAACAACAAAGAAATGAAATTATTTTTACAGTCACAGGCACACATACACATATCATGCAAGGGGATGGTAGCTTCGAGGGCTGCATGTTATTAGCTTAAACCAAGTATGATATGAAATTCCTGTCCTATTATTCTATATAGCCACTAATGCCTCTTGTAGACTACTAATAGTTCTAAGGCGATTGTATACTCCTGTGTTATTAACCATTTGATTTATAAGTGTTCTATGTGCCATAGTTGACTATGTTTTACTTTTGATGTGTGTTCATTTCAATGGAATTAACCTTTAATACTTGTCCAGGTATTCCGCCATTTGATCGAAAAAGTTAATTGTCGACTACTATTTGCTACACACTACCACCCACTTACAAAGGAATTTGCTTCTCATCCGCATGTTACCCTGCAACATATGGCCTGTGCTTTTAAGTCAAAATCTGAATGCTATTCTAGAAGTGAGCAGGAGCTTGTTTTTCTATACCGGCTTACATCTGGAGCCTGCCCAGAGAGCTATGGGTTGCAAGTGGCAATGATGGCTGGAATCCCAGAAAGGGTGGTTGAAGTTGCATCAAAGGCTGGACTAGTGATGAAAAATTCTCTTGGAGACAGTTTTAGAACAAGTGAACAGAGATCAAAGTTCTCAACTCTCCATGAAGAGTGGTTGAAGATGCTAATAGCAGTCTCTGATACTGGAGATAGTAATTTTGATGACACTTTCGATACGTTGTTTTGCTTGTGGCATGAGCTAAAAAGCTCGTATGGATCGGGTAACTAAAAAGAAAAGCATGGGAACGCGTTGTAAATATCAAGTTTTGAAATGATTATTACATTAAAATAGCAATGTGAGTATTGGCTTTAACGTTTCAGCCACTTTATCGGGTGTTAAAATTTTTTGTAGGTTTGTGATCACTTAACAGAACTGAATAAATCAGGAGTTATAAATGTATAAATCTATTAAGTATCATTTTTAACCATTCAAATTAAGTAATAAGTTAGTTAAGCGAGATAATTCAAAAAATTAGCAACTTGTTTAGAGAATAATCCAGCGGTCCCTTTCAATGTTTCTTGCCTAATTCACCCTGACAGAGTCAAAAGACAAAAAACCGAATCCAAGCATGCCTTAATAAATTACTCATTTCGTCATTTCCTGACCACAACATTTCCATACACAAGACAACTACCAAAAATATTCCCCCCACTTCCATTCCTAATCGTTTTTTTTTTTTTTTTCCTTTTTCCTTACATGCTTTCTTTCTGCCTTCTTACTTTATAATGGAGACAAAAAGCGATCAAAATCATGACACCAACGAAAACAACTGTGCATCATGCCTGGAGAAATAGGAAGACAGCCAATTCTTAGTTATTTACTCTATAATCTTTCTCGTGACCCTAAATATTTGGCATGATTAGTCAATTTTCTCATTATCTATTAGACTCCTCAGTCCTCACTACTCTAGGGAGCATGGATGACGCTTTGTACCTAAATCTAAGTGAATTTGAATAGAATCTATAGTAATTAAGCAGTGCTGTATTGGGAATATCTTCAGCAATAGTTCAAACTTGCCTGATGATGCTTTGCTCAATCTTGGGCGCTCTCTGATATTTGCAGCTTCTGAAAAAGGCCACAAGTTCGGCACACCGATTGAATAAGAAGAAACTGTTGGTTTCTGCTGGGACTTGGTCATTCCATTGCTTTGGCCAACGCACAAAGCTTCCGGACATTTTGGCCTAATTTTCAAGATTATATGCTAGCGGTTGATCAGTTTCCTATGTTATCTCCAATTCCATTTGCAGAGAAGGCCATTCTAGGCCTTTTCAAGGTATTCGTATTTCTTAAGCTCCTTAGTACATATCAGTTTAAGAAACTCCATGAGGAGCTTATTTTCAAGTTCATTAATTTAATGTGGGAACTTAAAAACGAAATTCTGGACACGAGTTCATAACACAATCAGTGAGCAAGATTAATTCTTGAGTACACTGTAAATTTGCAAACCCAACTTGGATGGAAATCAATCCTTCATTTGTTATTGCGGCACCTTGAAACCTATGGTCAGGGAGTTGAGATTTTGATTGTGTTGATGTCAGATGGGAAACCATGTTTCACGGACGAACCATGCCTACTGTATGCATTGCATTTAATTTTATTGCACTCAAGAACAGTCCACTAGAGAAGAATTTGAAGATACTGGACCTAGTGGCAGATTCTGTGAATTTGTTGATCTGGTGGTATAAAAATCATTATTCAATCAGGGCACAGATTTAGCAATTCAAGCAATACAAGTCCTCTTTAGAGGGAAATTCAAGAGGGCTTGGCTCTTCAAACTTTGCCTTGAATTTATTTCTTAAATTAGGAAAAGAACATAGAAAGACCAGCTTAGCTCGGCAAGAAGAGATGAGAAACCACGCAATCATAGCTCTTCAGAAAAGCTTCACACTGGCTAAGGAATTGGATCTCACCACCAACCAACTATATGAACTGTTTTAAACTTATCATTTTTGCAATGGTTGATGATTTACACAAGAAGACGTTGGAATACTCGATAAGGGAGAACTTGGAGAAGAAGACGAGAAGTATTGAATGGACCCTAGAGATTGCAATGGAGTTATTGATAGATGTGTACTTGCAGTTTTTGAAAAAGATATCACAGGGTTCTGGGTGTCAAACATTCTAGCTAGGCTTGTTAAGAAGAATGGATACACGTATAAAGGCTGATTTGGTAGGGCATGGTACATCGAAAATTGAAAAACTAATCCTAGACTTGTTGAGAAAGATGATATCAGACAACAAAGAAGAAAGGAGCAGAGAATAAGAAGAATGAGAAGAGGAGTAAAACGACACTACAAATAAGCTAAGCTACAAGTCTACTTAGAAGAGCAGCTAAACGGCATGTAGTCTTGGTTGATTATTTAACTCAGATTATGTCACACGTATTGTAACTAACTCTCACACGTGTTGTAACTAACTCCATTAGCTCCTTCTCCCTTTTCTGTTATTCTTTCAGTTATTCCGTTGCTCTCTGTTTTGGGTATTTGATTTCAGAGATGTATATAAGCTTGATGTATGTATAGATTCATTAAATACAAGAATTAGAGAAAGTTTCTTATCTCTTCTCTCAATTTCTCTCTCTGTTCTTCCTGTGTGTTCACACATTTGTTTCTTCCTTTATTTCTATTTTGTTATATGGTATCAGAGCACGAGCCTTCTTCAATGGCGTCGAATACTCAAGCTACTCAAGCTACTCAGATTTTCTCATCTCAACGAGAACTGACTCCGATGGAGGATCCACGAAGTCCATTTTTCTTGCATCATGGTGAAACACCAGGTGCGATTTTGGTTACTCAACCATTAACAGAGGATAATTATCCTATGTGGTCCAGAGCAATGAGAATGGCTTTGGATGCCAAGAGTAAGCTTGGATTCATTGATGGTACTGTTAATGCATCAATGGCGATCACACCGTTAGAGAAGCAAGCCTGGTCCAAATGCAATTCAATGATCTCCTCTTGGATCTTGAATTCTGTTTCTCCCAACCTCACTGCCAGTGTAATTTACAGAGACACTGCATTCGAAGTGTGGAATACTCTCAAGAAACGATTTTCTCAAGCAAATGGACCTAGGATCTCTCAACTTCAGAAACAAATCTCCACTATGATGCAAGGTGCTGCTACTGTCACAGGTTTCTTCACTGATCTTCAAGCTGCCTGGGATCAATTATTGAATTTCAGGCCTTCACCTTGTTGTTCATGTGGAAAGTGCACCTGTGGTGTGAATGATAAGATCACAACCTTTCAGCATCAAGATTCTCTCATGCAATTCTTGAACGGGTTGAATGATTCCTATTCTCAAGTGAAAACACAAATACTCATGATGGAGCCTAGTCCTTCCATTGATAAGGCATTTTCTTTGGTGATTCAAGAGGAAAGGCAAAGGTATTCAGGATTTTCTGCTGGTCCTTCTGTTGAATCAACTGCCCTTGCAGTCAAGAATCAAGGATTCAATCAAGGGATTCCATATCCAGGATACAACAAGAGCACTAAAGGAATCAATGCAAAAGGGAGGCCTGTATGTAGTCACTGTGGCAAGCTTGGACATGTTGTAGAAAAATGCTACAAATTGGTAGGATATCCTCCAGGTTACAAGCAGAAGGGCAGAGTGGCCATGGCCAATCAGGTCTTGACTGAAGATGATCAAGGAATTTCTAACAATTCTGGCAATCAACAGGTCAATTCATTTCCCTTTACTTCAAAGCAATATCAACAGTTAATCTCAATGCTCAGCTCTCATCATGCATCCACATTTGGTGCTGCCAATGATGCATTGCACTCAGCTAATTCTGCTCTTTCAGGTAATGTGTGTAATACTTAGTCAGATTGTGTTTCCTTAGACTTGCAACATTCAGTTTTTGCTGTTAATCCTATCAATAAGAATGCCTATGGTACTGATGTTTGGATCCTTGATACCGGAGCCACAGACCACATAGTGCATTCCTTATCTTTGTTTACACACATCACTAGCTCTATTTCCACATTTGTTCAATTACCTAATGGTGAAAGGGTCACAGTTACACATGTAGGTACAATTCAGGTTACTTCAACTTTAAAACTTGAAAATGTGTTGTGTGTTCCCTCTTTCACCTTCAACCTAATTTCTGTTAGCCAATTAACCAAAACACTTTCATGTTGTTTCATTTTTCTGTCAAAATTTTGCTTTATACAGGACCTTACTTGTTGGAAAACGATTGGAGTGGGTGAATTACATGACAATCTGTATCTGCTGCACACTGCATCTTCTTGCAAATTTGTTTCAGAAGATTCTTCAACTCTCGAGTCTGTTTTGCAATCTTTTGTCAATTCTGTATCTGGTTCAATATCCATTCCTAGAGTTAGCAAGTCTTATCTTTGGCACATGAGGTTAGGACATGCCTCTGATAATAAGTTTCAGGCCTTACACAGTCATATACCTGATGTACAAAATTTTCATAGCAATAAAAATTGTGTTCTTTGTCCAATTGCAAAACAGAAGAGGCTTCCATTTCCCTTTCTTAATCATGTTTCAAATGCTGCTTTTGATTTGATCCATTGTGACGTTTGAGGACCATTTGCCAAGCTCACTCATGATGGATTCAGATTCTTTCTTACCATTGTGGATGATGCCACAAGATCCACTTGGATTTATCTTATGAAATCAAAGGCTGAGACTAGACCTTTGCTGATTTCTTTCTATAACATGATCAATACACAATTTCATGCAAATATCAAGACCATTAGAACTGATAATGCCGCTGAATTTTTCTTAAAAGACTTTTATGCAAGCAAAGGTATCATTCACCAACATTCATGTGTTGCCACTCCACAACAAAATTCAGTTGTGGAGAGGAAACACCAACACATTTTAAGCATTGCAAGGGCATTAAAATTTCAATCTAATGTTCCTATTTGCTATTGGGGTGACTGTGTATTGACTGCTGCATATATAATCAATAGGTTACCCTCCAAACTTCTGAACCAGAAAACTCCCTTTGAAAAACTCTATGGAAAGCCTCCTTCCTTTCTTCATTTAAAGGTATTTGGCTGTCTTTGCTTTGCCTCTACCTTATCCCATAACAGATCCAAATTTGATCCTAGATCATCCCCTTGTGTCTTTCTTGGTTACCCGTTTGGAGTTAAGGGTTACAAATTACTTGATTTGACTACCAAGAGGATTTTCATATCCAGAGATGTTCATTTCCTTGAGACTGTTTTTCCTTTCATTTCACAACCTCATTCTTATTCTCCAAACACTAATATCCCTTTATCTCACCTTTTTCCTTCAGTGGCTGAACCACATACCTCTTTCTTTGATTTTGAAACCTCTGGCACTTCTTCTTATGTCCCACAGGTTCCTCTCACTGATGTTCTTCCCAATCATGATGTTCCTTTAGCTCCTTTACCTACTGATATATCAGTTTTAGCTCCTGCAGATTCATTTGTTCCCAATACTGCAACCTTACCTGTTGAAGATTCTGCAGAATTACATGTTACAAATTCTGCAGATCCTTCACCTTCTCAATCTATCCAACCTATCATTCCTTCCACTCTTCCATCCTCTATTCCCTTAAGAAAGTCATCCAGACTCTCCAAACCACCTGCATACTTAACAGATTTTAAATGCAGCACAGTTGTTACTGATAATCCACCTTCCCTTTCTGCCAACAAGTCAGGTATCCTCTTTCCCTTGTCTCATTATCTTAATTCTTCAAAATTATCCTCCAATTATGCACATTTCTGCTCCCTCATCTCTGCCATACCTGAACCTACATCTTACCATGAGGCAATCAAAGATTCTAATTGGCAGGATGCTATGGCATCTGAAATTGCTGCTTTGGAGGCTAATCAAACCTGGTCCATTACACCTTTACCTCCTCATAAAAGGGCCATTGGGTGCAAATGGGTCTATAGAGTCAAATACAATGCTGATGGCTCCTTGGACAGATACAAAGCTAGGCTTGTTGCCAAAGGTTTCACTCAACAAGCTGGCTTAGACTTCACTGATACTTTTTCACTTGTTGCTAAGCTCACTACTGTCAAAACTCTTCTTGCCATTTCTGCTATGAGAGGTTGGCATTTGGTTCAACTTGATGTGAACAATGCCTTTCTTAATGGTGATCTCCATGAAGAAGTCTATATGCAGTTACCTCAGGGATTTCACAGCAAGGGGGAGAACCTAGTTTGCAAGCTTAACAAGTCTTTGTATGGTCTCAAGCAAGCATCAAGACAGTGGTACTCCAAGTTCTCTTCAACCATTTTAAAATATGGTTTCAAGCAATCCAAATCAGATTACTCCTTGTTCACTAAGAAGTGCAATCAGACTTTCATAGCATTACTTGTTTATGTTGATGACATTCTAATTGCAAGCAATGATGTTCAAGCAGTTGAAGATCTTAAGACTTCTTTGAATCAGGAATTCAAGTTGAAAGACCTTGGTAATTTGAAATATTTTCTTGGTCTTGAGGTTGCTAGATCAGAGAAAGGAATTTCATTATGTCAAAGGAAGTATGCATTAGGTGTTCTTAAAGATGCTGGAATGACAAGTTGCAAACCCAGTAAAGTACCAATGGAACAAAACTTAAAACTAAGCAAATTTCAAGGAGAATTGTTGACTGATCCGGGTGTTTATAGGAGATTAGTTGGAAGACTGCTTTACCTAACCATAACAAGACCAGATATTACCTATTCAGTTCATAAACTAAGCCAATTCATGGCTAAGCCTAGAAAGCCACATCTTGATGCAGCCTACAAGGTGTTGCAATACATTAAAGGATGCCCTGGCCAAGGCATTCTCCTATCATCAAAATCAGATTTGCATTTGAAGGCTTACACGGATGCAGATTGGGCCTCTTGTGTAGATACCAGAAGGTCTACTACTGGATTTTGTGTGTTTTTAGGAGACTCATTGATCTCATGGAAGTCTAAGAAACAATCCATAGTTTCTAGATCCTCAGCTGAAGCTGAATATAAGGCAATGGCCTTAAGTGTTTGTGAAATGACTTGGCTGTTGGCTTTGTTAAAGGATTTTGAAGTTGATCATCCACAACCGGGCATGCTTTTCTGTGATAACCAGGCAGCAATCTATATTGGTGAGAACCCTGTCTTCCATGAACGTACAAAACACATAGAAGTAGACTGCCACTTGGTTAGAGACAAGGTACAAGAAAAGGTGATTCGTTTATTCTTCACTCCCACACATACACAGCTAGCAGATCTATTTACCAAGGCATTATGCAGTCAGCAGCTGAAGTTCTTAATTTCCAAGATGAATGTATTAAACATACATAATTCTGAGTCTCATCTTGAGGGGGAGTATCAGACAATAAAGAAGAAAGGAGCAGAGAATAAGAAGAATGAGAAGAGGAGTAAAACGACACTACAAATAAGCTAAGCTACAAGTCTACTTAGAAGAGCAGCTAAACGGCATGTAGTCTTGGTTGATTATTTAACTCAGATTATGTCACACGTATTGTAACTAACTCTCACACGTGTTGTAACTAACTCCATTAGCTCCTTCTCCCTTTTCTGTTATTCTTTCAGTTATTCCGTTGCTCTCTGTTTTGGGTATTTGATTTCAGAGATGTATATAAGCTTGATGTATGTACAGATTCATTAAATACAAGAATTAGAGAAAGTTTCTTATCTCTTCTCTCAATTTCTCTCTCTGTTCTTCCTGTGTGTTCACACATTTGTTTCTTCCTTTATTTCTATTTTGTTATAGATGATGTCACAGATGAAGGAAAAGAAGATTTTTAATGCAGAAGCAAGTTAAAAATCTCTGTAAGATTACATAAATTCAGATTCAATGGTAGCTCTTTTCATTCAAGGAGGAACTATTTCTTGAAGAAAATTTTTTGGAAAAAGAAACGATAGTTTGGTTTAGTCTAAAGCCAGGCTGCAACAAAGTAGAAATGCTATATTGTGATGTTTGTCCTTTCCCACTTCTCACGATTTTCGTTTCGTTTATAGTTATTTAATTTTGGGGTAGCAGACTTTTAGAAGGATGTAAAAAATGGCGTAATTATCTAATTTCTCGTGTACATTTCCATGGAATAATTTTCTTTGATTCTTCAATTGCTCATGTGCAAATTTAGTTACATATTACAATACTCTGTCTACTAGTCTTAAACTCCAAGTTGACATTATCATTCTTTTACCTCTCTCTCTCTCTCTCTCTCTCTCTCTCTCTCTCTCACACACACACACACACACACATCATTTCATCCACACAGTAGCTTTCCCCCAATAAAAGCTGATTAGAGAAGGCAAAATCATGAGTTCTCATTGATTGAAATTATTGAACCTTTGGTTTTACCTTAACTACCCTCAAATCAGCAAACCCACCATCATGTCTTTATTGACACTAAGTTCTAAATAGTAACATACTAACATCATAGAGCCTAAGGTTCCAAAACTAGCAAACATTTCTCAATTGACAATTGCTTAAAGAGTATAAAATGATCAAATTGAGAATCAAAGTTTCATGATTTGTATTAGAGTTCCAACCACCGTCGATTATGAAATCAATAATGTGGGTAAAGCATGTAGTTCTCTAGTTCTGGATATTCCATATTAGATCTCTTCTAAAATTAAAAAGCATCAAGCTTCTTAAACATTTGTTCACCACCTCATAATTGATAGCTTTAAAGCCTTTAATATGTAACGCCAAAAAACATTTTCATGGACATGTTGACTATAATATAACAACCCTCTAACAAACCTCTTCAATCATGAAAAATTAAGTTGCAAGCAACCAAACCTCTAGTTATTATGTTTACCTTAACCATGACATTCCTCATACACTCCCCAGCTACAGTGCTTCATTCTCTCTAAATCATTTCCATTCTATAGTACTTTTCCACACAGCATGCCTAGAACAGCACAAGTTCTTGAATCAATCCATCTAATGAACGCAGCACATATTTTCAGGGAATCTATCAGACTTGTACTTCTTCATTCAACTCATTTCCATTCAATCTCAATATTCCTTTTCTCACCTCTCCCTATCTCTCTCTTCATCTCCCACTTTCTCATTCACCAATTTCCCCAAATGCCCGCCTCAACAATTAAATTCACACATCATTTACTTGGACTACCTCTGTCTAAATTACTCTCCAATAACATTGTTCACATCATCATATGTTTTCCTTCATTTATCACCTTCTCTCTGCTTGGAAGAGCTGCCACTGCTCAAGCAGTGTCAGACAGTTACAACAGAATAAACCTTGATAGAAGAAGGTTACTTATGAGAAGTGGCTTGGCTTGGATTAGGCTTCTCCATACAAGTTTTTGTGAGTTCCTTCTTGTATTTGGCCTTCTGGGTGTTTTGGTGGCTATGTTGGCAACAATACCAAAGATATTATTTGCATGGGGTATTTGTTCCAAAATGTTAGGACTCTGGGGTGTCCTAGGGATTCTAGGTGTGCCCTTTTGCGTGGCATTTGCACATGTTATGGTTGTAGGGAACCTAGCGAGGGTTTTATCAGTATTGGAGGGTGAGAGTTATGGGTTTGAGTCATTATTGAAGGCCAAGAGTCTCATGGAAGGAAAGCGACAAACAGCTTTGGTTATGGCTTTGTCTAGCAATATGGGTCTTAGACTAGTTGAGCGTTTGTTTGAGTTTAGGATGTGCAGCGGAATCAGCTTATGGGAAGCTCCTCTGTTGGTTTCCATGTATTCCTTGGTGCTAGTTTTTGACAGTGTCATGAATGTTGTGTTCTATTATGCATGTAAACCTTGAGATTTTCTAATGTCATATAGGTAGCAAATGTTCCTTTACTGTGGTTGATTCAGATTAGGATCATCTTGAGTTTTAGAAATTTCTAAAATCCAATTCATTCAATTTGAAATGAGTGAACTAAATTTTACTAAGTTATCAACATTTAAGTAAATGTTAACTATCACCATTTTGAGATATATATATATATATATATTATTATTAATGAAGTGGCAAAATCCAATTCACACATTTTATATAAATAGATTAGATTTTAACTCCTTGGTGGAAACCTTTCCAACTCTCAAGAATCCTAATCCGGTTGATTCCACAAACTTCAAAGGATTTTAATTAGTTGAATGATTCTACAATTTTTGTGACTGAAAATATTTGTTGTATAAGCCAGAAAATACGACTGACCGAGGTTAATGTCCTATTAGCCACTAGAAGCAAATTCATCTCTAAGAAAGAGAACAAAATATGTTGGTAAGGGAGCCTTCAGCCAGAGCTATTCAAGCAAGATCTACCCTTGAATTTGTATAACTTCATACAAGCAAGATCTACCCTTGCATCTTTTTTCAATCAACTGCATAAACTTATCTTTGGTTTAAGGGGAAGATGTGAAAAGGGGGCATTAACATGGAATCCTTTGCCAAGAATTTTTTATTTTTTATTTTAAGTTTGTGAATTACCCGTGCACTCCATGAGTCTTGAATGCACAAAGCACTCTCCACCTTTACGAAGGAAGGAAATTCCATTTGAGTCAGATCTCAATGGCCCTTTACCAAAGAAATTTAATTTGGCATTTGTATTGAAATGCATTGCCAAGAAACTAAATTAGCAAGCCATGAAATTATCTGAGATGGGGAAAAAGTAGAGATGAACTCAGATAATTGAGAGAACATAAGAGAACAGCCATGAGTATAAATCAGGAGAGTATGATACAGGAGAGTATGATACACTTGATACAAAAGCATTGCCTAAAAGCGGAAACTTCCAAACATTTCCCCTCCCCTCTCCTCCCCAAACATACCCTTGGTCTGATAGCTACCCCTTGCTTGAGCAGAGAGCAAATGCTTCTTTTTCCAAAACCCTTGCAGCAGGTCCCGATGCCACCATCAGCTCAGAAATTTCAACTGCTCAGACAAGTGAACAATTAAAATCTATTACTACCAATACCTCCGACTGTAAAATGCCATCATATATATGAAAATGGCTTCAGCCAAAAAATATGTTTACCAAGTTGTTAATTAATTTATATGCATAGAAAACCTCAAATCACTGGCAACTCAAAAATCCACCAATTAAATTCCCATCAGTTTTATATACTAATCAAAATGCAACCAACAGGAAGAAGCAGCAGAGGATGTAGATCTGACAACTAAAAAAGGACTATATGTATAAGTTCAGATAAATTACAGAATTGATCCACACATATTAAGATCCTACGTTACAAGAAAAATGTGTTCCCTCCACTAAGAAAAGCAAAAGCATAATGGGCTAAATGCAGCAGGTTGAAAAACTCAGGCCTCAATACCAGGTTTTTCACTGACAGACACCACAAAGCACTAACATTAGCAACAATGAGGTACAAGAGTTCCACAGACCAAGAGAAAAGCTTATTTCTACTATCTGCAAGTTAAAAAGTACGGAGAAACAGAACAAAGACAATGGATAATATCCTTGTTCCCAAAATTTAATCACTTCTTGGTATCACCTCAAAGAGAAATACTAACTGGGACAAACATGGATATCATGTTTCCAACGGAGACTTCTAGGGATCAAATCCCCCCCTCCCCCAACTATTGAATTATCATAAAAGAAATAAATAAATAAAAAGACATGGGTATCCAGTGAAAAAAAAAAGTATTTTAGAGATAGCATATAGTTGAAAAACTTCCACTCTCCAAAGGCAGTTATGTCAACTTGTTTTTTTCTGGTGCCTCTTTACCTAATAGAGCACGCACCTACTGCTAGCAATAAGGACCAAACAAGTAGTACAAGTTATTGGCACTTAAAAAAAAAATTAGTACAAGCTATAGGCAATACTAAAGTAAAGCAATTAACCCTAAAAAATTTCCGTAATGTTTGCTAGCTACTCCACTCCTTAAGCATTAACCCAAGAGAGGTTTCCATAATGTTTGTTAGCTACTCCATGCTTTTGAAATATGCATCACATCAAACGGGAGCAAAGCCACCTACGGAATGGTCCATATCAAACGCCTTTGCAAGAACATAACCACCACATTTAGGTCCAATACAATCTAAATTGAAAGGTTTGCAATGTTCTCTTTTCTAATGGACTAAACCTTTCACAAAAACAAAGTATCACATGACCTCATCTATGTTATGCCTGTCCTAATATGCAATGGAGAACAAACTGACATCCATAACCATTAATCCAAGTAGAAGTCGTTTCACTTTGGTTACATAAAACCAGATACCTTATGAGTGTAAAATAATTAGGGTTCACACTTGTTTTCATATGTATCATTTAAACTTGAATTTCAACTTCTTACAAATTGCATATTCTAGCCAGAGATGAAGATGTAAATCAACACAACACAATTTGACAAAGCAAATCAAATGTTTCCTTAAACAAGAGATGCATAAGTTAATCATTAATACCTGCTGTCAAAAAAGGAATAAAAACAAATACAATATTTTTCCCTAATTTTTCACATCTAATACTGGCAAATATCTCTCTCAAAAAAAGATACTAGCAAATAACATATCATTCAATCATAACAAATAATTCAAACATGCCATGTAAGATCAAGGAAACACCCACCACCAACATCACTCACTAACATTCTCTTCAGAAGCATCGGAATCCTCATCATCCTCCACCTCTTCCTGCATTTTCGCAATCTCCACTTGCGCCCTCTCCAGAATCTGCTTCTTCTGCAACTCCAACTCCCTCTGGAACTCCAACCTCATCTTCTCCAACTCCATCATCTGCTGCCTCTTACTACTCTCAATCTTCTCATATATCTCCCCAAACCTCTGTATCGAATCCGCCAACACCTTATACGACAATCCATCTCCACCGCAGCCTCTCACTCCCCCCCTCTCATCCAACCCATTCCCTTCCTCTTCCTCCTCCTCATTCTCCGACTCCCCGGGACTATCCCTCATCTCATCAAACCCATTAGACCTCTCCAAATAAACCCGGGTATTCATAAACACATACTCCCCGGAATCAATCCCACACGCCAACCCGCACTCTTGCCTCGGCGACGAAGCCATTAACATATCCATCTTCTTAAAGTAGACCCATTTGCTAGAATTCAATCCAAAGTCCTCAACTTTAACCTTCTCTTTCTTGTACTTCCTCTTCAGCTTATCCAACATAGTTCTACACTGCAACTCATCCTTCTCCATCTTCGACGCCTCCGATACCTTCTCCGCAACATCGTTCCAGTCCTCAGACCTCAAGCTCTTCCTCCCCAACTGGAGAAACCTGTCCCCCCACACCTCCAACAACACAAACACCGCGTGCTCATTCCAGTGAGCACCCGAATACAGAGGCTTCGAGCTCCTACTACCCCTCGGAACCGAAGCGAAGTCGAACTCGAACTCGGGAATCGAATTCCTTAGCTTCCTCTTCTTTGAGTGCCTGTCGACAAATTCACCATCTCCTTCCAAATTCCGATAATACCCACCTGGGTTTTCGTCATCTTCGTCGTCCAAAGCTTCTTCCAACACGACGTCGTTTTCGTCGTCGTCGTCGTCTTCTTCGATTTCGTAGCGATTGGAGATTGGGTGAGAGAAAGGGGCATTGCGAATTGGATTTCTAGGGCGACGAGGTGGGTTGTATGGGTTTAAAGAATAGGGCTTTGAAGGGTACCTCGCGTCGTCTTCAATGTCATCCATTTTTTTTTTTTCTGCAATAAAATTGATTTAGAACCAAACAAGCCCTAATTTTGATTTCGAGAAATGTTAGGGTTTTTGTTTTGGTTTGGAATTGAGGACGGTGTCGTTTTTGTTGGGGCTTGGCAAACCCTAAATTGTTCTATTTTTCTGGCGAAAATTTTTGAACAAAGAGTTGGGAGTTTCGGGTAGGGGAGAGAGAGAGAGGCTGATTGAATCGGGTGGGTTTTTGGGGAAAATATCGGCGGGAGCTAAAATGCACCGGGGGTGCGTGCGTGGTGTAAAATTAAAGTGGCCGTTGGTTTTCGCTTTTTCAGTTTTCAGTAGATTGTCCACGCGTCACCGGTGCGCGTAGCTATATGTTGTGTTTGTATAGTTGTCATGCGCCACACTGACACTGGGTTTCTGGGCCGTGTTGGATTGGAACTTGATTTCAGAAGGCTGGCCACTGAAAACTTGCTAGAAACCGAAGTGGCAAACGTGGGCTAAAGCCCAGGTACTGTGTGAGATGGATGATAACGTACCCCCTTATTTTTTTTTTAATTTTTTTTTCTATAAATAATTCGATAGTTACAAGAGAATTTCAAAACCAAATATCTTAAAAAAACCAAGAGATACCAATTAGTTGAGTTACAAAAATTTTAAAATAATAATTAACATTGTATTCAAATGCACTCTTTATGTATGCTTGGCTTTTGACCTTCAAAATATGCTTAGTTATGAATTATGATGAGTTCTGATTTTGATGTTTGGTAAGAAATGAAATTGCACGTATTAGGTCAAAAACACTCAATTTTGGTTATACATAAAGGGGTATTTTTTTCAAAAACATGCTCCTCTTACCGTTTTGCATTTAAAAATAAAAAATAAAAAAATTTGTTCTATATAAGAGTCTTTCTTTAAAAATCACAAGCCTCACAACAAAAACATTGAAAATTTGTTCAACACATGCTTCTTACAACTAAATCCTACTATATATTTTTTTTAAATAATCATTGTGTTTTTCAGGATAAGAAAAATAAAAAGAGCCATTACTATTGAAAAGAATTTAATAATAAGAAATTATTATTATTATAACTCTAATTTTTAATAGACCAAAATTTAGGTATAATTCCTTAAGTGCATTATATTAGGGTTCTCAATTAAATTCAAATACATGCCTACATTATTAACCAATACAATAGAATTAGTATTACCTTTTTCAATGAATATTAAATTCAATTTTGTTGTGTGTTTGAATTTAATTAAGAATCTAATGTATTGCACATAAGGAACTGAATCAGAGTCTATTCCTTATTATTATTATTATTATTATTGTAGGAATAAAAGAACTAAGTAGGAGTATTGTCGTGGGTCGAGTCAGAGGATGCCGAGGATGCCAAGGATAATCAAGCAATGAAACAAGCATGTGGGTTGATAGGCCGAGGACAAGGACAAATGATGACGAGCAGGTAGTGTCTCCCGAGGAGCCAAACTTCCTCGGGAAGCGTTATAGAGGGTCGGAACCTGGCCGCCTAGAGAATAATGTGCAAGAGGCAACTATACTTTTGAGGATGAGCTTCGAAGTAAGGAGTCAACAGTGAACTAAGAAATATCTGAGAAGAAGACTGCTACCATCACATTAAATGTTCTGCACCTAACTAACTGGCCACATTTATGTGGAAATGATACCTGAACAGTGATATTTAGCGTTACAGCTACACACAAAAGTTCTAGGAGGGCTCTAATGGGACAAGCATCCAGAAGATAACTTATACAATCAACAAGTTGAATAGGACTATATAAAGAAAAGACCCCCGTGAGAAATGGGAGAGGTAATCACTAAAAAAACAAACAAAATGGAGAGAGAACACCTTGTACTGAGAAAAAGCTTGAATATATATAAGAACATCTTATCCTTGGACTTGATCGAGGAGTGTCATTATCATATTGTGTTCTTCTTACTGGTTTAATCTCCTTCAGTTAAGGCCCATACTCGGTTTGCTAAAACGTTCTTCTTTGTAAGATCCACTCTCTAACAAATTTATTGTGTTAGGCTTGTTGGACCTTTCTTAACTGTTCGCCGAGGGAGGCTTTAGTTTTGGGCCCTTACAATTGGCGCTATTTATGGGAAACTTGAAGAAGAGTGTATAGTTTAGATCAACCATGGTGGGTTCTAGTCCGAATCGAGAAGAATCTATGGGGTCTCAACGTCAAGACCAATTTCTTAACTTAGAACGGAGAAGAGATCGTGAAGTTAGTGTTCATACGACTCATACTAGTAGGAGTCATTCTAGAACTGGGAGTTATGTGTCGCATGGGGAGGATACTAGGGATCTCTAGTTGGAGATAGACCATTTGCACTGAAAACTATGTTGTAAACAAAGAATGGCGTCTCCTCGAAGCTTAGGGTCTGAGTTAGGGGAAGATGACAGTTATAGGCCAAGGTCAAGAATCCCTCCTAGTGAATCTTTTTCCTATAAGGAGGAACATTATCATAGGAAAAGGAGTAGAATTTCGGCCTATAGGAGCTTGGGAAATGATGCTATGAGTAGGGCCTTGCACCAAATCTCGAGATCACTGTTCACACAGAGGATTGAAAGGGCAAAGCTTCCTCATCGGTTTGTGCAACCCACTTTTACCATTTACATTAGGAGGACAGACCCAGTGGAGCACGTTAGTCACTTTAATAAGAGAATGACTGTTTGTTCGAGGAACGAGGCCTTGATGTGTAAAGTGTTCCTTTTTAGCTTGGGGCCTATTGCAATGAGATGGTTTGATGGGTTGGAAGAAGGCTCCATTAGCTTCTTCCAGGAGCTCACTAAGGCCTTCAGGGCTCAATTCTATACGTGTAGCAAGGTTCCTTACCCCCTAGACTCCTTGCTATCAATGGCAATGAGAGAGGGCGAAACTTTGAAAACTTACTCGAACAGATATTGGGAGATGTTCAATGAGATAGATGGAGATTTCAAGGATGTGGCTATAAGGACGTTTAAAGTCGGCCTTCCCTCTAAGCATGATTTGAGAAAATCCTTAACGAAGAAGCTTGTGCGAAGCATGCATCAATTAATGGATCGAATTGACGAGTATAAACGACTTGAGGAAGATCAACAGCAAAGGAAGGGGAAAGCGAAGATGACCCCTCCTGACTGAAGAGGCTTTAGGCCGGAGAGGTATAATAACAACAGACCCAGGAGAGATTATCCTAGACATGCTGGGCACTCTACTACTCAAGTAGTTAATACAGTATTTAGGGAGCCCGTACACCAAATCCTTGACAAGATAAAGAATGAACCGTATTTCAAGTGGCCGAATAAGATGAGAGGAGACCTTACCAAGCGTAATCAAGGTCTTTATTGCTAGTATCATCAAAACCGTGGACACACTACAGAAGATTGTAGAAATTTGCGCTATTATCTTGAGCAACTAGTCAAGATTGGGAAGCTGAGACAGTTTTTGTAACAACCACATGTACAGGGGAGTCAGGATAGGTTAGTGCATCAGCGAGACAACTCCTCGAAACCATCACTGGGAACAATCAATGTAATTATGGCAGCCCTAGGTCGAATTGACACATATTCATTTGAGGTCATGTCTGTATCCAGTTCACACACCGAGGATCCAATCCTTGAACCTAAACGGGGGAAGATGCAGGTCCGACCAGCTTTGAGCTTTTCCAATGACGATAAAGTGGGAACTTATCAGCCGCATGATGATGCCTTAGTGGTTACCCTTTGGATAGGGAGCTACGACGTAAGGAGGGTCCTAGTAGACCAAGGCAGTGGTGTAGAGATCATGTATCCTAATCTGTACAATGGACTTAAACTGAAACCCAAGGATCTAGTTAGCTATGATTCTCTTCTAGTGGGATTTGATGGGAAGAATGTTATCCCAAAGGGCATGATTAGATTGCTTGTTCAGGTGGGCTCAGAAGTGATGAAGGTGAACTTCATTGTGGTGGATGCTTACTCACGTTATACTGTCATCTTAGCAAGACCGTGGCTGCATGCCATGGGAGCTGTTTCTTCGACTTTGCATTTAAAGGTGAAGTATCCCTTTGGGGACCATGTTGAGGAGTTGATCGGAAGCCAGACCATGGCAAGGAAATGCTTGGTCGCTGCTATTAGACATTAGTCCAAGTGTGAACCCTTGGACATCCCCGAGAGGGCCTTGTAGCAATTAATAGAGGTAGAAGTATCCTTGGACGTTGCACATGAAGGGGCGAGGTGTGAGGAATTGGAGAAAATTATTATTGATGTCGATGCTGAGAGGTACGTCCAAGTTGGTGTTGGGGTTTATGCCCTAAAATCCAATTTATTGGCATGTCATAAATAATTAAATTGTTTAATTATATGAAACGATTTATAAGTGAATTCATGAGACATTATTATAGTCCTTGAGATGCATTGTATGTAATTTAGTCACAGAAGATATAAATCACAAGTTCCTTGTAAACTCAAAATATAGTTTGGAGTTGGGGATGAAATTGGGCGTTTTATCTGCGAAGACTATAACATATCAACTAAGATGGTTTGTCTTGATCATGGAAGTGGAGACTTCTAGTTGATGTGTCTTAAGAGTTAAGATATATTGAACTGGACCACTGTAAGATTAATTATTCAATCAAAAATTGTCACCTGAATAATTAATCTCACGACTTTTAGTTTCATAGACTCTCAATCCTGAGAGGATAGTGAACCCGATCATTAAATGTAGGTTACTTTAATATATCAAAAGTGAGATCTAATATTCATGGTCAAAACCTCAATATGTTGGGTAACTACACATAGTGTTGATGGAACACATATTCTCAAAATGGAATCCATAATCTCTTTTTATAGAGACACGAAATATCTCATTGAGATAAATTTAATGGGAACTAGATATTCAGGGCGCCCACTTTAGTAAGGAGTTACTAAAGTTTATATTTATTGAAATTGGATTTCAATAAATGTGAATAACTAAAAGATTAAACCGGGTACTTAAGGATAAAATATTTGTTTACAAAGTGACAATTTATGACTTTGTTCACTATGGATATTTCATTGAGGGGTCAAATGATATCATTAGAGTTTTGAGATATAATTTATTAATATGATCTAGAATGCAATTATATTTATATAATGGTATCAAATATAATTAATGGTAACTTTGGACTTGTCAAGAGTTAACAGATAAGCCCAAGGCCCATTAGAGCTAGAGTTTTATTTGTTCCTTTTGGTCCCATCTCAAATCACAAACTAAAACCCAATTGGGCAGGCCCAAAATGCTAGCCCAATTAGATAATCAGTTATGTATAAGGAGAGAAACATACAAAATTTTCAAAATATAGAAGATGGAAATGGTGTGTATGTGAGTGTAAGCCACTCTTTTATTCTCCCTTAAACACATAAGTGTAAACTAATTTAGAGACCACACTTCTTAGACATCATGTGGAATTGAGATGATGATTAGAGGTATTCTCAAGTCTTGGTTTTGAATTTCACTGCATCAAGGTTTTCTACTCTTTGTTCTAAAACTCAAGGTTACAAATTATTTCTCATGAATAAAACAGATTAGTGATTGTTGCTTGCACTGTGTGTTTTGTATGAGATGCAAAACCAGATTTTCCAACAGTTGGAGTCCAATTACCTCCTCAGGAAAGGGAGGAATGGCTGGCTTTCCTTAGGAGGAATGTGGATGTATTTGCTTGGAATGCCTATGAAACTCCTGGAGTAGACCTGAATTTCATTTGTCATCATCTAAATGTTAACCCAACCATTATCTTGAAGAAGCAACTACCTTGGCACTCTTCTAAAGAATATGAAGAGGCTATCAAGGAAGAAGTGGTGAACTTAAGCGTGCAGGGGCAATTAAGAAATTTTTTTACCCAGCATCGTTGGCCAATACAGTTGTGGTGAAGAAGAAGTCAGGGAAGTGGAGAGTCTGCGTAGATTTCACTGACTTGAATAAAGCTTGCCCTAAGGATCCTTTCTCGATTTCTTGGATAGATCAATTGGTGGATGCTACGGTCGGTCATCATCAGATGAGTCTTTTGGAGGCCTTCTAGGGGTATCATCAGATAAGATTAGCTTTGGCTGACTAGAAGAAGACTACTTTTGTGACGCCCACTAGGAATTATCATTACCGAGTAAACCTTTTGGATTGAAGAATGCTGGGTCTACCTACTAGCGGATGATGACTAGAATGTTTGAATTCCAACTTGGCAATAATATTGAAGTTTACATTGATGATAATGGTCGTGAAGAGTAAGGTGGTGTTCAAGCATCTAAGTGATCTCGGAAATGTATTTGAGATACTAAGGAGACACAAATTGCGTCTCAATGCTTCGAAGTGTTCTTTTGTTGTTAGTTTTGGTAAATTTTTGGGCTTTATGGTCATCCATTGGGAAATTGAGGTTAATCCTGATCAGATTAAGACGATAAGTGACTTACAACCTCCCTGGAATCCTAAAGAAGTGCAGAAGTTAACTGGGATGACTATAGCCTTAAATAGATTTATTTCCCAGTCAACAAACAAATGTAGACCATTTTTCCAGCTTCTACACAAGTGGAAGGGATTTGAATGGAATGAGGAATGTGCCCTTGCCTTCTAGAAATTGAAGGAATAACTTTCCCGACCTCCTATTCTGTCCAGACTTGAGAAGGAAGAAGTCCTCTTTGCCTACATTGCAGTGGCATCTCATGCAGTAAGTTCAATTTTGGTAAGGATGGAGAGTAGGGTACAAAGACCAGTCTATTATGTGAGTAAGTCATTACAGGAGGCAAAAGTTCGTTATCTGCCATTGGAAAAAGCCATTTTGTCCATAATGCATGCTACACAGAAACTCCCCTACTATTTCCAGGCGCATACTGTTGTAGTTTTGACTTATCTCCCTTTGCAGTCATTACTTCGGAAGTTCGATTATACAGGAAGAGTTGTTAAGTGAGGGATGATTTTGGGAGCATTTAATATAAAGTACATGCCTCATATTGCCGTTAAAGGACAAGTTCTTACAGATTTGGTGGCAGAGTTTACTGAGTCTCCAATAGTGGTCGGAGCCGAGGAGCAAGGGATTAGGGGAGAACAAATTTCAACAGTTTCTATCCATGGACATTCACCTTGGAAGCTCTCTGTTGGTGGCGTAGCTAATCAAAAGGGGTCTGGAGTGGGAATAGTGATAATATCTCCAGAAAGAATTACTATTGAAAAGTCCCTGAGGTTGGGCTTCTCGGCCATTAATAATGAGGCAAAGTATGAAGCCTTGTTGGCTAGGGTGGCTATGCTTAAGAAACTGGGCAGAAAGGCTGTTAAAGTTTTCTCGGACTCAAGGTTGGTCGTCAGGTAAATTAAAGGAGAGTTGGAAGCCAGGGATAAGAGGATGTAAGGATATCTGGATAAAGCTTGGCAATTACAATCTAGCTTTGAGTCTTTCTCTATGCAACAGGTCCCGAGGAGTAGGAATTCTCATGCAGATTCTTTGGCAACTTTGGCAACCTCTTCTAGGAAAGACCTTCCTCGGATTATCCTTGTTGAAGATTTGGTGAGGCATGTTGAAAGAGAGGTGATGAAAGTTAGAGTATTCCAAATCAAGGTTGGCCCTAGTTGGATGGACCCCATAGTTTTTATTATTGAAAGAGGGTGTGTTGCCTCTCAAGAATGGGGAGGTAGAGAAGATACATAGGAAAGCTCCTTGTTTCCAGTTGTCCGAGGAACATAAATTGTATAAGCACTCTTTCTTAGGGCTATACTTTGTGTCCATTTCGAGGCAGTGGAGCCACTTTTGGAAGAATTGCATGAAAGAATATATAGAAGTCATACATGGGGCAAATCATTGTCACATAGGGCTCTTACTCAGGATAATTGGTGGCCGAGCATGCAGAAAGAGGCACAAGAGTATGTTAAAAAATGTGATCAGTGCCAAAAGTTTGCTCCAAACATTCATCAGCCTAGGGGTGTGTTGAATCCTCTGTCCAGTCCATAGTCGTTTGCACAATGGAGCTTGGATATTATAGGGTTGCTTCCCAATGCTATGGGAAACTGAAGGTGGCTTCTTGTTGGAATTGACTACTTCACAAAGTGAGTTAAGGTTGAGCCATTGTCTAATATCAGGGATGTTGATGCAAAGAAGTTTGTTTGGAAGAGTATTGTTACTCGATTTGGGATTCCCCATACACTTATCTCGGATAACGGGCTTCAATTTGATAGTAAGGCTTTCAGGAGGTATTGCTATGAGTTTAGCATTAGAAATAGATATTCAACCCTAGCCTATCCGCAAGGGAATGTGCAGGCTGAAGCAGTTAATAAAGTTATAGTAAGTGGGCTCAAGAGAAGGTTGGATGAAGAAAGGGTAGATGGGCCGAAGAGCGCCCACATATTCTTTGGACGTATCAGACAACTCCTCATCGTTCAACTGGAGAAATGCCTTTTTTCTATGACATATGGATCCGAGGTTGTGATCCCTCTAGAGACTGGGTTTTTGATGTTGAGAACAAGCTTGTTCACTCCTAACAACAATGATCAATTACTAGAGAGGAGCCTGAACCTAACTGACGAAAAAAGAGAAGCAGCCGTGGTTCACTTGACACATTATCAGCAAAAACTCAAATAGGGGTATGATACGGGTGTGAAGGTTAGACCATTAGTACCGGAGGATTTAGTGTTGATAAAGGTAGTAGGAACTACAAAAAACCCATCCTGGAGAAAACTAGGACCTAACTGGGAGGGGCCATATCGCATCACTTCAGTGACTGAGATAGGAGCTTATTTTCTAGAAGACGTAGATGAAAATATTGTAACACATCCGTGGAATGTAAATAATCTTCAAAGGTACTATTATTAATGAAAGGCAATCTTGTCATCCTTTATTTTGACGATTATATGCCCCAATTTTATTTTTCTAAGTGTTAAACAGAACATTAGTCATGCCCGGTTCCTCGGACCACATACCTTGGATAAATTAATACCTTTTATTTTTCTAAGTGTTAAATAGAATCTCAGTCATGTCTGATTCCTCGAACCATATACCTTGGATAAATTAATACTTTTTATTTTTCTATGAGTTAAACACAACCTCGGTTATGCCTGGTTCCTCGGACCACATACCTGGACTAAATTAATACTTTTTATTTGTCTAAGTGTTAAACAGAACCTCCGTCATGCCTAGTTCCTCAAACTACATACCTTGGGTAAATTAATGTTTTTTTACTTCTTTAAGTATTAAATAGAACCTAGATTATGCTTGGTTCCTTAGACCACATACCTTGGGTAAATTAATGCTTTTTATTTTTCTAAGAGTTAAATAGAACCTTGGTCAGGCCTAGTTCCTCAAACCACATATTTTGGGTAAATTAATGATTTTCATCTGTTTAAGTGATAAACGTAATTTCGTTGTACATTGCTCCTCGGATTAAACGCCATGAGTGCATTAATACTGTTCGTGCGGTTAATTCTCAGGTACATAAGTATTTTATTGAGTATTTCCTTTGCTTTGTTGCTTAGGTATTTGTGAATATACTAGAACAGTTTTGTACCAATTGGTGATCTTTGGGAATTTACAGTCCATTCTTATAAATTCAATCGTAACCATGATTAAGATAACGTTAATAGCAATGTGTATTATGCTTCTTAAAAAAAAAAAATCATCACAATAGTAGTACACATTTTAAAAAAAAAACTGAGGACTTTTCATTGAAGGGTAGAATCTTCCCTTAGAAAAACAAGGGAAGTACGTTACACTTTGTGTCATTTTTCTTTCTGGAAACAACATAAACAAAAAACGAGGGGGGGGGGGGGGGGTTAAGGTAAACAAAAGTGCTTAGTTAGCAAAAATGCTAAGGAGCAGTAGAGTCCTAAATGCCTGTGGATGGTGGAGGATCAGCCTTGTTTGTTGGTGATGGCTCTGAGTGCTCAGTTTCTTTTCCCTGGGAGACCTTTTTTTCTTTTTGTGCCTTTGGAGGTTTAGAGGTGGTTTTTATGGCAGTCTCTTTTCCCTGGGAAACTTCTTTCCCTTTTGATGCCTGTGTGGGTACAGAAATGGCTTTTGTGGTACCCACGCCCGCATGTTGAGTAACTGCAAAAGCTTTGGCAGTAGACGAAGCAGTGGTGGGGGCCTTACCAGCAAGCTGAGCAGTTGTGGAAACCTTGGGGGCAGCGGTTGCTTTAGAGGTTGGAAGGGCTACTATTTGCAGTGCTGGAGGATAGAAAATATTCTCCGTCTTCCTCAGATCCGAGGAAGCTCCTACTCCGACCAGGTTCAATGCCTCGGTCCACACTTCTAGACAATAACCTTGGCAGACTCCTATGACCTGGGCCCTGAGAGTGTCCTTTGTTTCTTTCACCCCAATGTCATAACCAGACTGTTCAGCCTGAGCGATAGCTTTTTTGTTCTTTTCTAGCTCTTTTTTCTGAGCCTCGATTTGTTCAAGGGCAAGGATCAATTGCTTCTCGGCCTTATGAAGCTGCAGGCCTTGGTCCTCGACCTGTTTCTCAGCACCGGCTAGGGCGGATTCAACGCTTTTTCACTCTCTATCTGCCTCGGTCAACTTTGTGTTGAAGTCTTTTGATCTTTTTCTCGGCCATGGCCAGCATCTTGATAGCAGTTATCCGGCATGCCTCCTCCTCCTTTAGCTGAGCGTGGGCATCATCCACCCATTCCTCAATAATGTTTGTTATTTGGATTGCTTGGAAGAAAGCAACAAAGAGAATTTTAAAAAATAAAAATAAAAATAAATAAACAAAAAAAGAATACATATGTATACAACCACAATAGTGAAAAGAAGGTACATATGTGTTATACAAGAAATAGATTGAAGTGCATACCATGGCCAAGTCCCTCCTCATGGTCAGGAACATATCGTGCTTTTTTAGAGTCCTCAGGTCGGCCAAGTCTTGAGGCAGAAGCAGGGGCTATTCCAATGCATTGGCTACATAATCGGCTTTACCCTTCTGGAAGTCCTTAATGGAAGAGCCTAATGGGAGTGGGGCTTTGTCCAACTCGAGTGGTGGGTTCCAAGTTGGCACCTAAAGGCGATGCTCAGATATCACCTCCGCGCCTGTAACCTCAACCGAGGTCTTTCTTTGCACCCCTTTGGCGATTTTTGCCCCTTTTTGGGGTTTAAGTTCTTTGGAGGGAAAAAATTCGCCCTATTCGGATACTTCCTTGCCCTTTCTGTCTCTCTTCTGCTTCTTATCTGCTTGTTCAGAAGGGGAAGTATAGGTAGGGAGGGGAGTCGGAGGCCGAGTTTGGACGACCACCTCAGGATTTAACCCTCCGGCATGTGATTTCAAGAGCTCAAGAAGGCTGGTGTTCTTTTCCACTAGAGCACCATGGCTTCCAAAACGTTAGATGGCTCTTGACTGCTACTTACTTGAGCAGAGGGTAAATGGGAGAAAGTAACACGGGGAGACTCTTGGGGGAACGGCTAATCGAATACCTCGAAATCCTTTTCACAGTCTATAACCTCAATTACCTTGAGTGTTTCTTCTTCGGGAGCTGAGTGTGAAGGGGTTGCTTCTTCCTCGGTAACATGCTGGGTGGGTAACTCAACCTGCTGGACACCTTTAGACGAAGGACTAGCAAGGAACCCAGGTACTATGATATTGATTCATTACAGCTGGGGATCCTTAGCCTTGATGACATACTTGGGGGAATGAAAACTGGATGAGATTAGCTTGTATCTGAGGATGACGTGAGCGGTGCGCAACTGTCCATCCGTATAAAGAAAAATCTCAGACTTGAGTATCTTGGTGAGGTTAGGCTCGTTAAGGAAATTGAAATTGGGGGCTATGAAATTCTTATTTGCAAAAATCCATTAAACAAAGGTATAGTTAGAAAAAGGGTTTGTTAAACCAAAAGAAATATGTTTCTGAACTACAAGAAGAGAAACAAGAAACTATGAAATTGAAATGTACACTGTCAAAACAGGGTACTTAAACCTAAAACACCCCACCTAGTTACCCCTCTCATGTCGGACAATGAAGACCACCATGTCAGTCACTCGAGATAATAAAAAAAATCTTGGTCCATGCCCTTATTAGATTGTGGGAGATACAAGATAAGCTTGACTTCAAGGACCCTAGTTTTGAGGTAATACCCCGTACTCTTAAGGTTTTGGCAATTATATACCCAGTTGACATCATGGTGGGTAAGATTTACTCCCATTTTTTCATTAAGGGTGTTCACACTACCTAATATCCTAAATAGGTTTGGGGAACATTGGGTCAGGCAGAGTCTATGGGCAATCAAAAAGTCCTTAGTTACTCTCCTCATGGGGATCCTCATTCCTCCCTCTATAAATACAATCATGGGGATAACCACATCTCCCTCTTAGAGCGTGCCATTCACCAAAAAGGCAGTGCCATATGAAGACCCCAAGTGGGATATGGTATTGAGCCTTAAAATTTTCTATACCCTTGGGAGTATCTACTAAACTAGCAAACCTACCCTTTTAAGGAGTAAAAGAGGAATATTGAAAAGTGAGGTGGAAAATGGGAGCCCAAGGAAGAAAGGATCCTAAAAGTTAGTACACGAGTGAGAGGGTACTTACTGTAAAAAAGAAGCACCTCGGACCGCTTCTTGAGAGATTGAAGATTCGAAAAATGGAGGAGCTAACTTCTCTACGCACTTTATATAGGAAGGAAGGATAAGTGGGAAAGTTCTTGCTCCAATTTCTATGGTAGATCCCTACTGCAGGATTCTCATCGCATTGTAGAATGTGGGGGACAGGGCGCCATGTGAAATAATTAATGGAGCATCGTGGATGCTGAAGTGTTAGGAATGTATATAGAGCATGTGAAAAGACGTTACCACGTGGGAACATTTATTGAACGTGTGAAGTTTTTCAACTAAGATCAAAACCCCACTTTTTCCTTAGAAGAAAGGAAAACTGGAGTTTTGAGGGGCTATTGTGGGAATAAAAGAACAGAGTAGAAGTATTGGGCCGTGGGCCATGCTCGAAGATGCCAAGGAGCCCGAGGATGATCAAGCAATGAAACAAGCATGTGGGTTGATAGGCCTAGTACAAGGACAAATGATGATGAGTAGGTAGTGTCTCCCGAGGAGCCAAACTTCCTCAGGAAGCAATATAGAGGGTCAGAACCCGGCCGCTTAAAGAATATTGTGCAAAAGGCAACTATACTTTTGAGGATGAGCTTCGAAGTAAGGAGTCAACTATGAACTAAAAAAAATCTGAGAAGAAGGCTACTACCACCACATTAAATGTTTTGCACCTAAGCAATTGGCCACATTTATGTGGAAATGATGCATGAATAGTGATATTTAGCCTTACAGCTACACACAAAGGTTTCAGGAGGGCTTTGATGGTACAAGCATCCAGAAGATTACTTATACAATCAAAAAGTGGAGGGCTGGGATTGAAAAGGAATAGGACTATATAAAGAAAAGACCCTCATGAGAAATGGGACAGGTAATCACTAAAAAAACAAACAAAATGGAGAGAGAACACCTTGTACTGAGAAAAAGCTTGAATATATATAAGAACATCTTATCCTCGAACTTGACCGAGGAGTGTCATTATCATATTGTGTTCTTCTTACTAGTTTAATCTCCTTTAGTTAAGAACCATACTCGGTTTGCTAAAACATTCTTCTTTGTAAGATCCACCCTCTAACAAATTTATTGTGTTGGGCTTGCTGGACCTTCCTTAACTGTTCACCAGGGGGAGACTCTAGTTTTGGGCCTTTATTATTATTATTATTATTATTATGTAACCTGAGCTTATGCATGGCATGATAAACTATAGTGATGCTATTGATGTTAGTTTGGATTATAACACATATATGATATTAGTTCAACCAAGACATTTGGGTACTAAAATAGTTTTTTCTTACAATTTTCATGATATTGGTTACGCCAAGTTTTTCATTACACTGCTATTAAATATATAATTTTAAAAATCACTATTGGATGTTTCATATATAATATTAATTCACAATTACTATCCGTGAAATTCTACTAAATACACTACAAAATAAAAGAATAAATTAGTCCGATACTATTTCCTAAATTGAATGGGGTAAGGCTGTCCACAGGTTGGGTCGGCTCGAGTTTGGGCCTGACTCGAACTCGACTCGACTGGATCGGGTTATAAAAAATGTGACCCGCAACCGACCCAATATATGAGTCAGACCTGGCGTTCGAGTCAACGGTTGAACAGGTCGAATTCGTTGGTTAGGCGGGTTTGGGCCAAAATTGGGCTAAATTTGTGAATTTGCATAATTTTTTTTTTAACTCAATTTTTGGTAGGCCTTTTGGGCCCAAATTAATGGGCTTACTTTTAACAAAGATTTATATATCATCGAACCATGTATATATATCATATGGGCCTCTTTTCATATCTTTATTTCAAATTAGGCCTTTAAGCTCAGCTTGTATGCCATTAGCCCATTACACAACTTTGAATCCTTTAGGCCTCCAGGCCTTATCAGTCCAAATTTAATTTTCTAGCTCACATCTAATGACAACAAATACAGTAAATACAATAAATAACACATAACAACTTGGGTAATTAGCAAGCACATAAAAAAACACACATAATATCACTTTCTAACCATCTGTTAAAACCACACAATACAATAAAGAAACATTTTTCAAAATGCCATTGCCTTAAGACCTGGGCACTGGGCAGTACATAAAAACACACTATCATTTTCTAACCACCTGTTAAAACCACACAATACAAGAAAGAAATTTTTTTCAAAATGCCTTAGCATTAAGACCTAGGCAACAAAAGCACAGAAGGATACAGCACATCTCAACCTATTAAACTTGCCAAGTTGTGCCAACCATTCCATACATGTAACACAACTTACACAAGCCAGCAAACAAATTCTAACAAATAATTCAATCACAGCCACACCACAAGTATGACAACAAAAGATAATAAGAGCATCTTGCAATATTTCCAGAGTCAAAGAAGTTACTGCAAATGTGTAAGGCAGTAAACTACTAAGGCAGTAGCTAGTTATAATTAGTTACAATTATGAAATACCTAAGTATTTCCAAAAAATAGCTTTTCTAAAGCATTAAAGAGCAACTACTCTATAGTTTAGTCCATGACTTATAGAAAAGATCGCCTATAAACTTAATAAGTTTTCTTTCCTACAAGCAAGAGTTGATTTATAAATTATCAGTTAGAAAAGCACTATGTCCAAAAGAACTTCCAAAATGTATCCAAAAATTTGCCTTCTATACAAAATGTGTCCTTCCTCCTACAAGAAAATGGACAAAAAGATATTTATCAATAAAAAATATAAGGACAAGACCAAAAAATACAGAATAGCAATAACCAAAAACAATAGAGAGAGCAGAACCAAACTCAATAGAAATAACAGTAAGGGCAGAAGCTTACCCAGTTCGTGATTAGTCATCAACAATAATTGAGATACCTTTGCTTGAGCTTGAACTTCCACCACCTGTTGTTGCTTGATGTATAACTAGAAAAGAGAGAGAAATAAGGCTATTAGATTAAATTTCATTTGCATAAGACACATTTAATAGCACTTAATAGACAAAAAGTTTGGAAGTTAACATATTACCTAAATCATGAAATTCATCTTCCAGGGCCTCTACCTCATCCTTTGATTTGCGAAAAGAAATTGGAACCAAGGCTTGAAGCCAGTCTTGTGCACAAACAAGATTTTGAACCATGAGTGGAGAGAGTGAACTCCAAAATGGATCAAGTATGCATCCTCCAGTACTAAATGCTGACTCAGAAGCAACAATAGAAACAGGTACAGCCAGCACATCCCTAGCCAATTTGGACAACACTTGATACCTATCTGAATTGGCCTTCCACCACCCCAATATCTCAAATTTCACATCCCACCTTCTACTTTCACAATTTTCAGCCAAATATTTGTCAATCTCATTGCTACACCTTATGGACTACTCAGCCTCCAAGAAATGGTTAAACCTAGAATTAACCATCGCATATGGATCGCTACAACCAATTGACTCACCTTCTATGTGTGTCCTCTCACTTCCACTTGGTACTTGTACATTTGGTGAATCAACACGAGAGTAAAAATCATACAGCTTAACCAAGGAACCCTCACCAATTCAACCATCACATCAGCCCTTCATTCCCATAAATTTCAGAAAAACAAAACTTCAAAAACCTTAACTTCTTTCTTGGATCAAGAACCACAACCACATACAAGAGATGATTCATTTTATCCCCTTTCCCCCAATACTTATCAAACTTAGATTTCATTTTAGTTGCCATGTTTTTCAAGAGGTGGTTTTGAGATTTACTTAAATGGAAAATGCTTTCTTGAATGACAAACATCTCATCAAAAAAGTTGTTTGCAGTAACATACAAAGAACCTGAAAACTTTTTCGTGGCATTGTAAAAAAGTTTCAAAAAACCCACAAATGTCCTACAATTTTGGAAATTAATATTACTAGGAGATCCCATACCACCACTATTCTCCTTGTTCATAAAGTATGAAGAATAACTATCATCCTCAAAGTCCATTCGTATGAACACTTTCTCAAATTTTAGTGCGGTTTCTAACATGAGGTAGGTAGAGTTCCACCTAGTTGGAACATCTAGACAAAGAAGAAACTTAGACTCAATACCTAATCTCTCTACAAAACCCACAAAAGTTTAATTCCTATTTGGTGAGGACTTCACATACCTCACAGCTTCACGCACCTTAGCAATGGATGCATCAATTTCTCTCATACCATCTCCCATAATTAGATTTAGGATATGTGCACAACACCTCATGTGTAAGAACTCATGTTCTAAAACAGTCCCCTCCTAATCTTTAGTTATATTTTCCAAAAACTTAATGGTGGCACTATTTGAGCTAGCATTGTCCATTGTTAAAGTGAATATGCCATTAATACCCCACTCACGCAAATACATCTTAATCTTTCTACCTATAGTCTCCCCCTTATGGTCTTCAACTTGACAAAAATTCAAAATTCTCTTATGCAACTTTCAACCATCATCAATAAAATGACCTGTAAGGGACATATAACATAGATTTTGAATACTAGTCCATGTGTCCATAGTAAGACACACCCTATGACCCTTCAAGCCCCCCCTTAGTTTCTCTCTCTCAACACCATAAATGCCAATCACATCCCTAGCCACAGTTTGAAGAGATGGGATATCCCTAATTCGCAACTTAGGTTGTAAGGTTGTCGCATATCTTTGAAACCCATACCCTTCAACAAACCTAAAAGGCAACTCATCTATTATAACCACTTCAGCGAGTGCCTTTCTAGAAGCCTCAATGGTAAAGGTTGTTGGTACAAGCTGAAACCCTTCCTCCCCATTCATTTTAGGTTCAAACGCTAAGGTTTGTTACCCTTTAAGTGTCTTTCTATTAGGGTTTTTAACACAAATTGGCGTATGATTCAATAAATTAGCAGTACCATGCCCCTTACTATCAGTTAGATAAGTTTTTTGACAGTAATTGCAAACAGCCTTAAAATGACCCTCACTAATATCTACTTTTTCAAAATGGTCCCAAGCAATAGACTTTTTCTTATTATTATTCACATTGTCTTTACCTTTAGGTGGAAGTGGGGGAACCTCAACATTAGTTGGAGTGGCAATATGTACAGCTTGGGTAACAGGTTTAGCTGTGGCAGTAGGTGTTGTTTGGGAAAGGGGTGCATCACTTGAGGGTTCCATAATCTAAAGACAACCATAAAAGTAACACACAAACAATAACAAGAAGTTAAAAGAGAAAGAAATGATACCTCAAAGAACTCTTAGCTATTAGGGATTCAACCTTGAAAAGGAAGCAAAAAGCCTACTTGAACAACTTTCAACTCCTGTACAAAATTAGGATTTCAAATTTTTAAGTTAGGAAAGCAAAATGAATCAAACAAATGAGCAATAAAATACAATCAGATAAGAAAATAAGAATGTGTTTGGATTTCATCTTTTTAAAATAGGGGTTCATCTTCTTCTTTTTTTACAGTGAAGATACAAGTATATTGATCATAGAAAAAATAAACAAAACAAAGAATAAAACAGGCAGATAAGAAAATAAAAATGTGTTTGGATTTCATCTTGTTAAAATAGGGGTTCATATTCTTTTTTTATAGTGAAGATACAAGTATATTGATCATTAAAAAAAACAACAAAACAAGGAATAAAATAGGGTTGATACAAATCACACTTAGAGCACTAACATAATGAATCAAAGGAAGAAAATGATAAACCCACGGAGCGCTAACAAATCACACTCAGAGCACTAACAAAACAAGGAATAAAACAGGGCACTAACAAATCACACTCAGAGCACTAACAAAATGAACAAAACAAGGAATAAAAGGAACAAAAAAAAAAACAAAAAAGGAATAAAACAGGGCACTAACAAATCACACTTAGAGCACTAACAAAATGATAAACCCACATCACAAACACAAAATATAGAAAAAGAGGGATGAAAAAAGGAAGAAACTTTACCTGATCTGAGACTAGGAAGCCGAGTCTGAGAGGCTGAGAAGACCTATGGTAGAAAGTGGAAACAAAGTGAGGCGGCGGTGTTAGGTAGGGTGTGAGGCGACGGCAACAACAACAAGCAACCCAGTGGAGTGAAGAAACTAGAAAGATTTTGATGTAAAGAAGTAAAGGGATTTGTTTGTTTCAAAATAAAAAAGAGAGATTTTGAAATCACTATAGAGACAAGAGAGCAGAGAGAATGGAGAACACTCAGAAAAGCCCAATTTATAAGAGAGAGAGATGAGGGTTAAGAGTGTTTCAACCTTGGGTCTGAGCCGAGTAAGGAGGAGTATGAAAAATCTGATATTGATTTTGATAAGTGTAGCCGAGAAGAGTCTTGAAACCCTAAACCATGATTCATGACCAGAGGCATGGGAAAGATCAAATCTGAGTTTGATTTGAAGGGTAGCTGACTAGCTGTTGGGGTGGGTAGAGAGAGAGAGAGAGAGAGAGAGAGAGAGAGAGTGAGTGAAGGCTGAAGAGAGTTAGAGAATAGAGAGGCATTTGTGCATGGAAGCCATGACCTGTGAAGGCTGAAGAGACTGGAGAGTTAGAGAGAGTGGGAAAGATCAAATCAGATGAAGATTTTTGTGTGTGGAAGCTGTGAAATTTCAGCCTTTTAGTCCCATCCCTCTTGCAGTTTTGCATGTAGCACTCCACAATTCAGCTTTTAATCCAGTCAGTAGTACACCTCTTTTCAGACTTCACGTGATCTACAGAAAACCCATATATATATATATATATATATGTTATCTTAAACCATCGGTCGGGTCGGGTTCTACGAGTTTTTAACCTAATAACCCGCTACCCGAATTGACTATTTAGGTTTAATGAGAAAGGGACTCGAATCCGACCCACCAAGGGCTTTGGGTCCACCCGCTGGGCCTCGAGTCGGTCGGACCCGATCGGTTTGGTTGGGTCTTTTACTCGCTGGACAGCCCTAAAATGGGAATAGGTGCATAGAATCGTTTAGCTCGATTATAGTTTGTTACGTTCAAGATATTGGCATACAAAATATCTAAATAGAAACAGTATAAAAAATATGCTTATTAGTTCTGATAAAAAATAACAGCAAAAATATAAATAATTTAATTTGTATGGAAAGTTAATAAAAGCAAAATTCAATTTTGAATATATAAATATATATATATATATATATATATAAAATTAGGTTTTTTATGGTTTATTTATATTGAGCTCCTCATTTTCTACATTGAATTAACTCACTTGGCATAAAAATTAAAGAACTTACATTAGATGAGACATGTGACACAAAATTAACTCTAATTGAATTCCAATTTCTACACTGAATTAATTAACTTGGCACAAAAATTTAAAAACTTAAATTAGATGAGACATGTGGCGCAAAATTAAATTTTAATTGAATTCCAATTTGAAATCTAATTGAATTTTCTTTCAGTTTTACTTATTAATATATATATATATATATATATATATATTACTAAGGAAAGACTATAAACCAGGAGTACATGGGTGATGGGCTCATTATAGGGGTGAGCAAGGGCTTGCTCGACTCAACTTGACATATTTTGGGAGAGTCTGAGTCTACTTGGGTCTGTTGTCGGCTCACATAATCAGGTTGTCATAAGCTTCGGGTTGGGTTGCGAATCAATAATTCACCTGTTTTTTCTTAAGAACTCGATTTGGATTTTGGCTCTCTCTCTCTCTCTCTCTCTCTCTCTCTCTCTCTCTCTCTCTCTCTCTCTCTCTCTCTCTCTCTCTCTCTCTCAGCGAAACTTTCTCAATCCTTTCTCACAATCTCTCTAACGGTAAGTTAAAAAAAAAAGATTGTTTTGATTTTTGGTTTAGGGTTTCAGTTTTGAGTATTAGTAAAGCTGGGGTTTAATTGGGTTTCTTTGAGGGATTTTCCTCACGGGTTTTTGATATTTTGTGGTTTTTTGGGTATTTCAATTTTCAAGACTGTGATGTTAATGTTGTTTTAGTTTTTGAGTAATTTGGGAATTTAGGCATCTAGGTATAAGTATGTTTTCATTTAAATGAAACTTTTGGTCATTTAGATTGATAAATATAAGAAATGCTTTTGCTTAAATTCATGCGTTTATTTAATGGATTATTTTAGTTTTTGAGTAATTTTGCTAATTTGGCTTCTAGGTAATGGTAAGCTTTTGGTTAATTGTGACTATTGGCGACTTAGATTGATAAATATATAGAATGCTTTACTTAAATTTATTAGTTTTATTTACGCTCTGCTTGTTTCGGCATTAACATTTTCTGAAAAATAATTCATTTTTCAAAGAGCATTTTCTGGAAAACTATCTCATTTTCCAGTGTTTGGTAATAACCTTGAAAATGGACTTGAGAATGTTTTCTGGTGTTTGGTATCCATAGTTTTTATAACATTTCTTGTATAATTTAAAAAATGTATAATATGTGTATTGTGTAAACTCACCTAATGTAATCAATATAAATAAATAAACCCAAGAATGAATTTGGTTTTCAAACTAAAATTTTGATAACAGATACAATCAAAATTAGCTATCCAATTTTCATGATTTCAAATACTCATCTTGCTCGTGTATATGAACAATAAAGTACATAATATATATATATATATATATATATTTATATATTTATATATTTATATTTATATAAACCATACTTCTCATAATTCAAAATAACAATTATTACCATAAGTTCCATGTTAAATAGTTCAAAATGCCACATAGGCCAAATAGTTTTATTGGCAAACTAATCTAGTACAAATAGTTTGACAAATATATCAAAAATTGTTATAGAACTGTTGACCAATCTATGAGGAAAAAAGAAAAAAGAAAAAAAAAACCTTATTAAAGAACAGTGTTATAGAGGGTAGAAGAAATAGGAAGAAAAAAGAGAAGAGAGGTAGATAGAGAGAGAAATTTGTGGGAAGAGAAGAGGCTAGAGAGGATGATAATGAGGGTGTGTGAGAAGAGAGAAAAAACAAAGGGAGGAGAAGAAGTGAGAGAGTTTATTGTGAGAAAGGCTAAATGAGCGAAAGAAAATATTTTTTCCTAGGTCAGAAGAAGATAATATTTATAGGAGTTATGCACTGTGTGAGAGAGAGATTGTTTTCCAAAATTTTTTTTTGGAAAACAACCTATAGAAAATAAGCCTTATTTTTATAAGAGTTTTCCGTTGACTAAAGATAGTCTTCCGTTGACCAATCTTTTTTTATATTACCAAACACTGGAAAATGTGGAAAACTATCTCTATAGAAAGTTTTCCAACAAAACAAACAAAGCGTTAAGCTTACTTCATCGTTTTAGTTTTGTTACAACTATTTGAATTTGGGTTCTAGTGCATGTTTGATTCTACTTATGAGAATTATATGGTTTGCTTATTCGATTTCTCCTTGGCACTTAGCAGTGAGTCAACCAAGCATTGATTGGTTACCTCATTTTTTTGAAAACTTGCAATTCTTTTCTTTCTTTCTTTTTTGAGTTCATAGTATGTCGTATTTTTTAGGTAGTATTTGATGTAAACTATCATTTTTGTACTTTGTTTGATGATGATATGCTTCTATTGGTACATTGTTATTGTGAAAATGTTATTAACATATATTTTACTTGTTTTTACTGCATTTTTTTACATAGTTTTTTTTTATATTTATAAAAAAAAAAAGTTTATGTAATCTTTTTTTATTTATTAGTTGATTTATTTTTGTTGCTCAACCTGATTCAAATGAGCCTTCACAACATAATACTGTCATTGTAAGACCTGCTGCCATTGCAAGACTTGCTAGGAAACCTCCATGTTCAGCCAAGGTGAAAGCTTCTTCTTCTTCTAATCCTAATATGAGAACGATTATGGGCTTGGGAACACTTTGATAAATTTGCAGATGAAGATGGTCAAACCAAGGCAAAATGTAAATATCTTACAAAAGAGTACATGGCTGACAGTAGAATTTATGGGACATCTAATGTAAAATCTCATGTACCCACTTGTCTCGAGTATCCTTATCAAGAGTTGCCTGAAGGAGAACACCCATTGTCCAAGGATGAAGAGGAGGGAAATCTAGTACCCAGGAACTTTTCAAATGCTGCAGGTAGAAAAGCTCTTATTGAAATGATAATATTGGATGAGCTTTCCTTTAGGTTTGTAGAGGGTTTAGGATTCAAAAGGTCTTGTAAGATCCTATAACTTAATTTTAATACCTCATCTTGCTTTACAGTAGCTACAGATGCGAGTACGATCTACTTTATGGAGAAGAATAAGTTGAAAAATGCCTTAAGAGGTTGTAAGCTTTGTCTTACCACTTACACATGGACTTCAATTCAAAATTTTAATTACATGTGTCTTGTCATTTTGTAGATGATAATTGGAAGCTACATAAAAGGATTTTGAACTTTTGTATCGTTGATAACCATAAGGGGAAGACCATTGGTAAAATGGTCGAATCTTGTTTAGAAGATTGGAATATTGAGGACATTTTCACCTTGACGGAGAATAATGCTAGTTCAAATGATATAATCATTGACTACTTGAAAGAAGCTACTAAAATGTGGAAAAGTACTGTTTTGGGAAATGAATTTTTAAACATGAGGTGTTGTGCTCACATCCTCAACCTTATAGGATTAAAACAACATAATAAGTCAATTGATAGGGTGCGTGATGCAATTAGATATGTGAAAGTTTTTCCAAATAGGTTACAAACCTTCAAAAGTGTGTGGAGAAAGTAAAATAGAGTTAAAGTCTATTTTATGTTTCGATGTGGCTACTAGGTGAAACTCCACCTATAATATGTTGGAAAATGCTGAAAATTTTGAAAAGGCATTCAAGTAGATGGAAATTCATGATCCTGGTTATAAGTCCCACTTTCACGATACTAAATCAAGTAGGAAACCTCATAATGAAGAAGATTGAGAAAAGATTTTGGAGACTTTTTAAAAATGCCACAAAGAGGTTTTCAGGTTCCTTGTATGTGACATCAAATGATTTATTTGATGAGATTTATATGATTCAAAGCAAGATAAATAAATTGTCTAAGGGTCTGTTTGGGATTTACTTATTTTGTTGAAACTGAAAACTTTTTGTTAAAAGTACTGTAGATAAAAGTGCAGTGAGACCCATGAATAGTAGCAAAAATAAGTTGAATAGTAAAATAAGTTAGCAAAAAATAAGCTAGCCAGACAGACACTAAGAGTGGCGATTTTTTTTTTGAGCTTAATAGCAAAAGAAATGAAGGGGAAGTTTGACAAGTATTGGGGGACCGAAGAGAATTTATCCAAGAAAGAATGTTTCATCTTATATGTTATTGTGGTACTTGATCTTTGAAAAAGTTAAGGTATTTGTGTTATTTTTTAAAGGATAAAGTTTAGTTACAAAATTGGTTGTAACTTAAAGTTATAAACTCACTCAATAAAATAAACATTACAAAATATTTTGAAAATCCAACCATTGAATTGCATGTTCTTTACGCTTTTAATACACATGTTAAATTTTGTGTCATTCATATATTATTTACTATATGATCTATAAGTGTATATTTTGTGCATAATTTTAAATTATAAAAACTTGCAATTTAAAAAATTTATTGATGACATAACTATTGTTTTTTAATTTTCTTGAAATTTTGCAAGCATAGAGGATATAAGGAGAAGGTGTAATCCAATTGTAGATTTGTAAAAATTCACCTTCAATAAAAAGATATTAAGTAAGTTTGTAGTGTAAGGATACAACTAATTTTGTAGCTAAACTTTATCATTTTTTAAAAACTTTTTATGGGAAAGTTGTTGTTGAGTCTATGATCAATCATATGAACACCATATTAACATGCTTGTCTGATCATTATTATTCAATTAATTCCTCATCTATGTCTATGTTAAGTGAGGGCAAGACATCAAGAATGGAAGTTGATGATGATAACGATCCAAAAAAATTTCTAGTCTCTCAATACAAGGCCTTTAAGCAAGTGACAAAGTCTATTGAGTGTAAGAAAGAGGTTGACAAATACTTGATGGAGGATTGTGAAGGTGTGAATGAGAAAATTTTCAATATATTGGATTGGTGGAAGTCTAATACTAGTAAGTATAGTATATTATCTCAGTTGGCACGGGATGTATTGGTTGCACCGGTTTCTACAATGGCTTCTTAGTAGGCATTTAGTATAGGAGAACATATTTTTTGTAGTTCACTTGCCTCTGATATGGTACAATCTCTCATATGTGCTCAAAATTGGCTTCAAGCTTTAGAGGTATCGGAACATATACTAGATCCATTTAGTATAGGAGAACATACACTAGAACTATTTTATAGATCCATTTTTTGATGCGAAGTTAGCTTCACCTTCAGCAATGTCACCTTCTCCCTCATGCATTGTTACTAATCTTGATTAATATACTCACATTCATTGGTGAGTTATTTGGTTTTATTATTTGCTATTCTGACATTTGTCTCCAAAACACAATTGATGAATTTAGCTAGCATGTCACCTTGTAGGAGTAGGCTGTTCCAGCATCCTAAGTTTGTTTGTTGATTCATTTCCTTGTAATTAACCATTAAATGAGCATGTTATTTGTGGGATTTAGACCTAAGCATGGTAGTCTATTCTCCCATACTTTGACACTACCATTTAAAGGAGAATTGAATGGTTGAAAATTGAGAACTTAGGTCTTGCAGTGTTGGAGGTGCTCTAGTTCTGTTTGATGGGAAGAATGTGAATTGTTTTATTTATTTATTGTTTTGTGTTACATTCCTTTTTCGCTTTTATCTTTCTTTCCTTTTTGTGTGTGACACTTGGAGTCAATACCCTTTTTGTTTGGTGACCCTGCTGTCTTGATCAAGTGATATTAAAAGGAAGTAGTGATTGAGATCTCTTTTGTATTTTCGTTTCATCAGAGAACCATAGAAATTAATGTTGGAAATTTCTAGAATCTCATTCTTGAATGATGTCACCCTAGAACATATGATCTTAACTAGTTGCATTTAAAGTCTAAACCATTGATATGTACCCAGTAGGCCAGTCCCCTCTATTATTTATCCAATATCTTTGGTGTCTTAGGCTCTAGCACTTTCATCAACTTCATTTACAAACATGACATAACTGTAACAAATCATCAATTTTTGGTATTCTACTTGACAATTACTGCTATCCATTTTGGACCAGTTTGGCCTATTATTATACCCTGAATTTGTTTGACTAAATGGTCAATGGATAAAGTATTCACCCTATGAATGATTGAAAATGAGTTCATTTACGTAGTTTTATGCCTTTATATATGGTTGATAAAGTTGACATTATTTTGCAGAAAACTTTGCAATATTGTCTCAAGAACGATGATGTGTACTGAAGATTTGAGTAGCTGCGGTTGTAGGAGAGAATGCATATGGTTGCTTAGATAATGTCTCTATAGGAACTCTGCTCTGAACTTGGCCGCTACATTTTAAGTTTGTTTTGCATATGTTATTGTTTGTATTTATTGCTTGTTTGGCTTATTTTTTCTAGTTTAGAACTACTCTATCTATCTCTCCCTCATTTTATGTTTATTACTATTTCTCTTTTTGGCTTGGTTTCTACTAGGAGCTTATTAGTTACATTTATTGGAATGAAAATGATTTTGAGGTATACAAAAACTTCTATGTGGAACTGTGTCCTGCTAGTGCTATGAGATAAGTATAGTCAAACCTTTAAGATAAGTATCTTTGTGACTTTGAGATTAGTATGATGTAAAATATCTTTCAAAAAGGACATTGATATGTTTGTGTTCTCAAAATAAGAAATAAGGAGGAAACAATGGCTAGCCAAAATTGAAGTTTCCATAATTAGCCTTCCTCCATTAGAGTTTGATTCAAAATTTGAATTCTATTTTGAATTTAAACTTTCATTTGGAAGGAAATAAATCAAGCGGGTGGAATAAATTCATATTGTATTTCCTTAAATGAGTTGGGTCATTATAGAAAAAACCCCAAAAAAGAAAAAGACCCAATGAAAAAAAAAAAAAAGGAAGGAAGAAGAAGAGAGAGAGAGAGAAATTCAAACCCGACCCAAGACCCGAAAACCTCATAAATCATTTAGGCGGGTCAATCAAACTTTTGACGGGTTCAGTTTTTATTGGATCAGGTTGCGGGTGACTCTAAATTTGACCCGACCCATTCTTTGCTCACCTCTACTCATTAGCCTGGGACATGACATGACCCAGAGTTCAGAGGTCTTCGGTTCAATTTACCACATTATCAATCCTTAAGAAAAGTGGAATAATCTGGCCAAAGGCTAAGCCACAACTTCCTTATATCCACACACACACACACACACAACTTTCTTATATTCCAAAAAAAAAAAAAATGCAAATTTGAAAGAACTCATTGTATGATACTTTTTCAATTTTGGTAATTTAATTATAACACCAAAAATAAGTTTATTGCTTCAAATGCTAAGCATAGTGATGTAGACACAATATCGCATTTACAAGTTACATGTCATTGCAATAATAACTTAAAAATAGTAAATTATTGCATCAACAATAATTTGTTGCAACAACTTATAATTTTTTATTGCAATACTTGCCTTAATATCTTAGTTCGTTAGGAAATTTTTTTGCAGTAACTTAAAATGAAAAAATAATTGCAATAATTTGGCTTGAATTATTTTTGTTAACTATTTGCAATATATTGCAATAATAACCGTGAAACAATAGCCTATTACCACGAGATATTTGTCGCAATATATTGTTTTTTGCAACATATATATTTGGATTAAAATTATCATTAAAATACCTGGAGTTTATTGCAAAAAAAAAAAAAAAAAAATTGTTGCATAAACCTATTACCTCATATTTTATTGCATTTATTAGAACAATTTTGACTTTATTACAACAAAAAATTTCATTGTAACAACCCCTTTTCTTTATAGTGTTGTACATGAATTTAAGAACGAAGTTAAACTGATTGCAAACCTTCAACACTGAAACCTCGTAAGGCTCTTGTGATGAGAAGAAAATATGCTAATTTATGAGTAATCAATAAAACCTTGTGACTTGTTTACTCAGTGTGTGTGTGTGTGTTTGTGATTTTTTAGCGATTTTCTGGATTTTGCATGTTGTATGCTATTCTCAAATTTTTATGTGAGAATTTGTTTGGGTGCTGAGTAAACAAGTCACAATCAGTTGTGAAGGTTTTATTGATTAGCATATCACAAACTCGGTCATGGGTGGGAGAGTTGGAGAGAAGGAAATTGTGGAGAAAGTTTTGTCTCTTTGCTGTGTCTTTGGGGAGACTTGCGGATGGCATAGCCACATAGGGTTTTTCGGAGAGAGTTTAGTGAAAAATATAATAAACAATAGATAAATAAATTGATGATTTGGAAAATTGTGACACCTCTAAAATTTGTGGCAAAATTTTTGTTAATAATAAAAAAAATCAAAAGTTTCGATTTTATATTACTTATAAAATTTTTAAGTCCTCATTTTCTTGAAGTGGCCATTCCGTGAGACCAAAATGGCATGGAGGAAGCTACAAATGCAAATGTAAATTTTTTAAGATAAATGCTTTTTATTTCCTAATTCCTATGAAAACAACTGGTCTTTTTTTTGAAACAATGAAAACAACTGATCTTTGGTCTTTCTATTGTACTTCTAATCTCCTTGGGGATCATATGATTCATATCCGCGTATTCCTAACCATCCATTATCATAACCAATATGCCATCATAAATAAATGGTAAACATTATAACAATAAAATGAATGGCTAGGATCATTGGAGGCACCAGTACCACCGAAAATCATACAAGTACTATAGAATTATCTTTTTTTATTATTTTATTTATAAGTAAAGTATTATAGAATTATCTGAAAATCATATATTAATTAACTATAATATATAGACCTTAATAATAAGGAGTTCTTCTCTTGAAATTATGGATTACAATTTTTACTTGAGAATAAGCATCCATTTAGAAACAACTTATTTAACTTTTTATTAAAAAAAAAAAAAATTAACTTATAAATTATACCCAAACACACTCTAAAGTGTTGATAACTTTTCAAGGTTCCAAATTCATTAACCAAAACATGTCCCGGTGGCAGTGGCACCCACCTAATTAATTAAGGTAACCGATCTCATCACACTAGTATGGGGCATAATCCGGTTTGTGTCTTTTTGATATACTAGTATATATTGCATATATAATCCGGCTTACGATATATCTTATGTTTAATTCTTATCCAAAACATAAGAGATAAGACCATGATTTGGATAGTTGAAAAGGCCGAAAAGATTTCCAGAAGTTAGTGGATAAAGAGAATTTAGGAAAATATAGCGAGATTTCAGAACTCATACATGCATGGATTGTAAATTTTGTAGAGACCAGAGAGAGCAAGTGTTATATTTCATGAAGGGCATACGCATATATGCATGTGAAAGAATTAATTAGAGAGCATGAGTGCAGCGTCTTAACTACACACATGTACAAGTACAACCACCTCCGTTCCATCTAATTAGCCTCGTCAAGGAACAACGTCGCTTTCGGTATAAGCACACTTGGTTCCTCTGTAATAATTGTTGAGCACCAGTTGGCCAACTCATGGGTATTTTCCTTTACCCCATGCAACGTGATGCCCTTTTTCCACTTCTGCATGCAGAACATGTTATTGTGCTCTGCGCCCACCAGTAAATGCACTTCGGTTCTCAAGAAAGGTTAAGCAATATGAGAGAGAGAGAGAGAGAGAGAGAGAGAGAGAGAGATTGGTGAATCACGGTGCCATTAATGCCAACGAGCAAATCACATAGATGGTCATGTGATCAAGCTGGATAACTGTTGTAAAGCTAAAGCTAGCGGGAAAGCAATTTGCTTGTTGGCTCCAACCATATTTCAATTTTAAACTACTTTTTTTACTGATAACATATCCATAACTGATAAACTAGTTCTTGGTGCAACTCTGCTATATATATAGTCATGCCCCATCAAAGAATCTCATCTCACAAGCAGTGAACTGTATCGATGGGGAGTGTAATGGCGAGGAAGTTTGTTTGGGTGGTTTTGTGTGTTGCTTTGGTGGTGAGCTGTGAGTGTGTGGAAAACAGGAAACTAGAGAAGAAAGGTGGAGAAGGAGAAGTGAAGAAGCCAGAGAGGTTCTTCGATAATCCAGGGTGGATTGGTGGTGGTGGTGGTGGTGGAGGAGGCGGAGATGGTAATGGTGGTGGTGGTGGTGGTTTTGGGGGTGGTTTTAGTCACGGAGGAAAAGGATTCAGTTTCAGGCATTCTTTTAGTTTTGGCAAGGGATATGGTTTCGGCTTTGGTTCAGGAAGGCCTAGCATTGGTTTTGCAAAGCCTGATTGTATTGAAAAAGGTCGTGGCGGCGGAATTGGTGGTGGCGGTATTGGAGGCGGTGGTGGGTTTGGCGGTGGGGGTGGAGCTGGTGGTGGTGGTGGCATTGGTGGAAAGCATCCTAAGAGAAATCATCATCAAGTTGGTGGTGGAATTGGAGGAGGTGGTGTTGGGGGAGGAATTGGTGGTGGAGGTAGTGAAGGAGGAATAGGTGGTGGTGCTGGGGGTGGCACTGGAAAAGGAATCGCTGGAGGAGGTGGTACAGGAGGAGGCATTAAAGGAGGAACAGGTGGAGGTGGTGGCGAAGGTGGGGGGATTGGTGGTGGTTCTGGTGGGGGATTTGGAGGAGGTATTGGCAAAGGAGGTGGTGGTGGTGGAGGAGGAGGAGGAGGAGGTGGTGGTGGTGGTGGAATTGGAGGAGGGTTTGGCAAAGGATTTGGTGGTGGTGCTGGTAGTGGGTTTGGGGGAGGAATAGGCAAAGGTGGTGGTGGCAGTGGTGGTGGTGGCGGTGGTGGTGGAGGAGGAGGCATTGGCAAGGGAATAGGAGGAGGTGCTGGTGTTGGTGAAGGCACTGGCGGTGGAGAAGAGATTAGTGGAGGTGGTGGAGGAGGAGTTGGTGGCGGTGGTGGCACTGGCAGCAAGGTTAATGGCTCTTTGGAACCGGTTGGGGCAAAAAAACCTTGAAGTGGAATTGAATTTAACCAATAATGGTGGAAGCCTTTGATTCACCTCTACATACTACATGCATTGCTTGTGTTTTCTCTACAGCTTCTTGTTAGTGCTATTTTCAGAATAAATATCTATGTAATTATAGATATTGTTCTAAGTAATTAAAAATTAACCTATCGTTTAACTTCTTTAATATGTTATTGTCTATTAGCTCTACCAATGAACAACAAAAAGCTTTATCCCACAACTCAAACAAGATCATCAATTTATTGTACAACGTTTTAAAAATAGTTTTTTTTTTTTTTTTTGATAGAACGTTTTAAAAATGGTTTACTAAAATATGTAAGCTCGTTCGTCCTTAGTATACACAAATAAAATGACTCCAAAAAAATATATTCTTATGAAGACGCTTGCTCATTGCATACTAATCCGTAACTATTATAATTCTTTTTTCTTTTTTATATATGAGTAACTAGCTATTATAATTCTATTGTTAATAAGATAATATGACGTTGCATCCTTGTATATATGCAATGATCTACATCATTCTATTGTAAATTTACGGCAAAGACTTCAAAGATGATAAGCATAGAATTGCTGCTACCCTGTCTCTGAAATTCACTCGAAACACTGCGTTATCGTTTAATAGCTAGATAACTACAGCCATTATTTTTAATTCTTTTTTCTCCTTTTTCTTTAAATTTTAATAATGATGCAACTACAAAATTATATATAGAGCTTTTATATTCTTACATTCGTGTTTTTTTTTTTTTGTTTTTTTTTCAATATCTACTTTTATGTTTTAAAATTATGACATTTCTTCTTCAATTGTGGATAATGATGTGAAATAATGGAAGTAAACCTCTAAACGGGTACGAAAGAATATTTTTTCTTATATTATATTATATATGCTCTTCAAATCCATACGAAGTATCTATAAAAAAGAAAATTAAAAATAAAAAACTATAATAATGCAACTATAGTCACAAAATCTGTGTTAGAGACTAAGAGCTTTTCAAACAATATTCTTCTTCTACGGGCAGTTCCAGCAACCTGTCTATTTAGAATTTTGAAAACTGCCAATGTAAAAGACACAAATAATGGAGAGTTTCAGGCTTTTTATTTTTATTTTTGGGTGCTTAAATAGGCCAAAACGTTTTATTTCGTATCCCCTACATGTACACACATATCATTTACTTGTCTGATTGAACTATGGATGCTTCTCATCATCTAATTTACCGGTATCTTCGATGGAAACACCTTCTTCCCGCTCGTTTACTGATAATCTTCTAGTTCTACCCAAGCATAAGCTTAAAGCCAGCAATAAAATCAGGTTGCATGAGAAGCCCAATGGCCCATTCAACACCGGTCTAGATTATTTGCGCTCCTATCTGTTTCTTGGTAAGTTTTGGCCCAAAACTGGGTTATTTAACAGTCTTTTTAGGCAAGAATTAATCCGCAAAATAATAAGGCCAGGATTGTTTGGGCCTAGTCAAAGTTGGGCCCAGATTATAAATGACCTTCCTGAATTTTTAAAGTTCGGGCTTTTGACACTGTGCCATGCTAGACTTAAGAATTGACAGACAAGCAGCAGTTTCCATCTCATGTAAATAATTCATAAGTCATAACCGAACTAATTTGATTTCACAATTATTTTAATTGAAATTGTTGTATCTTCAAAACACGATTTCAAATTGAGTGTGAATGGAATCTGCAATAGAGAACGTGTAATAATCATTACTCATCCGATAATAGGTCTAATTAAAAGAGTAGAGCTTCCCTGCTCCTTCAATTCGATGATGCATTATCTTACCTCCACTAAAGACTGCCATGCACAAATGACGATGAGCTTGGCTTCCAATGTCATGCGTTGAACGCAAGCAATGCAAGTCGGCATGTAAATAATCGAAAGAAATGATTATTACTGAGTGGCATAAACTATTTTGGTTACTTTTTTTGGTCATATTACACGGCTCTAGGTGAATTTTCCACGTTTGTTGTGATGAACGTTGCGAGTCAAACAATTAGGTAACATTCACAACCAAGAAATAGGACTACAAGGACGTCCTGCTTTGAAATCTTGGAGTGTATTACTATTTGCATTCAATTCTAATCGTCGTAAGCATAATCTTACTTTTATTTTGCTTCTTTCTCCGCCTCTGTTTTTTTTTTTTTTTTTTTTCGAGTAGACGACGCTTTTCTGAGCAATTCTTGCTGTGTCACGGTTTGAACTTTGAACGGAAAAGCGTTGAACTTGTATTGTTCTCTACACTTTACACGAGATCCATCATCCAATGTCCTTAAGTTGGAAACACGTAAACTCTACTCATGATTTCAAATTGAAAATTTAGATCTTCAAATTTTTAAAAATAAAAATATAGATCATTGTGGATAAGCTGCACGTACGTGGCCAAATTTGACGACTGAATTAGTCATCAAAATAACCACCATTTTTGCATCAAGCACTACTTCAACAGATTGTCACTGTAACCGTATGCACGTAAATAGTCCGTTTATTAAAGCCCACAACTTAGATGGTACAAGGTTTAGTGTTATACTTTTCCAACTATATAATTGTCTTGTCCTCGGATTTAAATGGTCATTAAAGAAAGAAATAAAATGACAATTAGTATCTCCTTCATACCTGTTTGGATTGAAGTTTGATTGCAAGTTGAAGGTGAAAACCACAACGATAACCTCCAGAATGGTTGTATCAATATAGAATTTCCACAAAAGATAAGGTGAGGTGTGGACTACTCTCTCTTAATGGAGTTTATTTTCCTCCTCAGCAAGAGCTGAAAAATTGCCTTACTTTACTATAGATTTTATTTTAATTAGTTATTGGATTCTCTTGACCAAAATATATATATATATATATATATATAACGTGTATTATGTTATGGGCTTTAGGCCCAATTAGGTTACTTGTATAGCACACTTGTACTTGTACTACACTCTACTTGTACTGCACACATATATCTCCTATATAAAGGCAGTGATGTATATTCTTTCATTTATGAAATACAATACAATTATTCTGTATTTCTAACTTGGTATCAGAGCCACTGCTCTGACCTTTTCTTAGCAGTCTTGTCTTCATTAGTGTGACTTCCTTTCTTTTACTAACGCTTCCGCCATCACAACTGCCGCCGCAGCCTCTCGCCGTTGAACCTCCAACGTCATCCAGCCGTCATCCTTGGGTTCCGGACCTGCAGCCGCCGTCGTTAAGGAGTTTCACACTGCACTGACCACTGCCCTTTGCATCACCGCTGCGAATATTGCTCCGATTTCATTTTTGAAGGTACCATTGAGATCGTCCTGCGCCGATCTACACATTCGTGGAAGCCTCGCCTCCATCGGAGACCGCACGCACCCCCAAAACTGCTGCGACGCTGATCACGTGCTACACGCGCCACCACGCGCCGCAGTTTCCTTGCACACGCCGTCCACGTGCCTCCACGCGCTGCCACGTGCTCTCACGCGCCGGAACCTGGTCTGCTGACGTCATCCCCTATGCCACGTCAGCCCTAACTGCGTCAGCATCCACTGTTCTGCTGACGTCATCGCCATGTCATCCTGTGACGTCATCTGCTGGCCGTTGACCGTTGATCGACCGTTGACCGTTGACTTTGACCGTTGACTTTTTCAGGGTTGACTTTTTCTGTCCAGGTTCTCCTTACCTAGTTTTTCGCGTAGATTTCATTTGTGCAGTCCATTTTTGCATATTTTGCTTCAAAATGAAGAATAAGGACAAGTCTTCTTCCTCTTGCAACAATCGTCGCCGACAATCCAACAAACGTTTTTGCAATTTTTGCAAACGTTTTGACCATAATATTGAGACTTGTTATCAACGCAACAAATCAGCTGTTTCCATCTCTGCTGCTACTGTTGCTAACACTGAGAGTGTCCAACCTATGGCTCCCGTCTCTGCAAAGTCTCAGTCTTCTGGATCCACTTTCACCATTTCCAGAGATGACCTTATAAATATCATCGCCAATGTCATTCGTACGATTGGTAATGCATCTTCCTCTTCTCTCTCAGCTTTATCTGGTATGTCTCCTACCTCTTGGCTTATGGATTCTGCTTGTTGCAATCACATGACACCTCACTCGTCTTTATTTTCTGACCTTAAACCTACACCGCACCCTCTTAATATTCGCACAGCAAATGGTTCCACAATGTCTGGTCATAATACAGGTTCCGTTGCGACCTCCAATCTCTCGGTTCCTGGAGTCTTTAATGTTCCTGACCTTTCTTATAATTTATTTTCTGTTGGACAATTAGCTGAGTTGGGTTATCGCATTATCTTTGATTATTCTGGGTGTATTGTGTAGGATCCGAGGACGGGACAGGAGCTTGGGACTGGTCCTAGAGTTGGGCGTATGTTTCCTGTGGACAACCTTCGTCTTCCACTTGTTGCTCCCGTTTCTGTTGCTGCAGCTGCTACAGCTTCTTCAATTCCTTCCCTTGCACTTTGGCATGCTCGACTTGGTCATGCATCTTCCTCTCGGGTACAACAATTAGCTTCTAGAGGTTTGTTAGGTTTAGTGTCTACAAAAAATTTTGATTGTGTTTCGTGCCAATTAGGAAAACAACCAGCTTTGCCTTTCAATACTAGTGAATCAATATCCACTGATATCTTTGAACTTATTCATTCTGATGTTTGGGGCCCTTCTTCTGTCTCTAGTATTGGTGGGTCTCGATATTTTGTTGTCTTTGTTGATAATTACTCTCGTTATAGCTGGATTTTTAATATGAAACATCGTTCTGAATTATTGCAAGTATATTCTAATTTTGCAAAAATGGTTGAAACTCAGTTTTCCAAACGCATCAAAATTTTTTGATCTGATAATACTCTTGAATATACTTAATATGCTTTCCAGACTGTTTTGCATTCCTATGTCACTGTTCATCAACTAACTTGTCCAGGTACCTCTCAGCAAAATGGTAGAGCCGAACGGAAACTTCGTCATATTCTGGACACTGTTCGTGCTCTTCTTCTCTCTGCCAAAGTTCCTGCTCCTTTTTGGGGCGAAGCTGCTCTTCATGCTGTTCATACTATTAATCGCATTCCGAGTCCGGTTATCCAAAATCAAACTCCATATGAGTGCCTTTTTGGGTCATGTCCAGACTATCACCACCTTCGCTCCTTTGGTTCTGCTTGTTTCGTTCTTCTTCAGCCACATGAGCATAACAAACTTGAGCCTCGGTCAAGGCTTTGTTGTTTTCTTGGTTATGGCGAAACTCAAAAGGGGTATTGGTGTTATGACCCTGTCTCTCATCGTCTTCGTATTTCTCGCAATGTTGTCTTTTGGGAACATCGCCTCTTTGTCGAACTCTCTCACTTTCGTGCCTCCCTATCTTCCTCCTCTGTTTTAGATCTTTTTCCAGATGAGGCACATATTCCTTCTATAGCTGCTCCTGATCCTCCTGTAGTTGCTCCTGATTCTCTTGTAGACTTCTCTGTCCAACCACCAGATATCACTGATCCCTTTCCTAGTTCACCCTTTAATGAACAGGTGGAAAATGAACAGGTTGAAGACGAGCTACCCAACCCCAACCCTGAGCTTGGGTCCCCTGCTCCTGCTCCGCCTGAAGATCTTGCACAAGACATTCCACCTCATCACTCAACTCGAGTAAGATCTATTCCTACACATTTACTTGACTATCATTGTTACACTTCTTTTGCTACATTACATGAGCCTCACACCTATCGTGAGGCTTCCATTGACCCTTTATGGCAGATTACAATGAAAGAGGAACTTGATGCATTATCTAAAAATCATACTTGGGATTTGGTGACACTCCCTCCCGGGAAATCTGTGGTTGGTTGTAAGTGGATCTACAAGATTAAGACTCGCTCTGATTGGTCCATTGAGTGCTACAAAGCTCGTCTTGTTGCAAAAGGTTTTACACAGGAGTATGGGATTGATTATGAAGAGACCTTTGCTCCGGTTGCTCATATCTCATCTCTCCGTGCCCTCTTAGCTGTTGCTGCTGCCCGTAAATGGGATCTTTTCCAGATGGATGTCAAAAATGCATTCCTTAATGGGGATTTACATGAAGAAGTTTATATGCAACCTCCTCCTAGTCTCTCTGTTGACTCAAACAAGGTTTGTTATCTTCGACGTGCACTTTATGCCCTTAAACAAGCTCCACGAGCTTGGTTTGTCAAATTCAGTTCTACCATCTCTCATTTGGGTTACATGGCCAGTCATTATGATTCTGCCTTATTTTTTCGTCGCACTGACAAAGGCACTATTTTACTTCTCCTGTATGTGGATGATATGATCATAACTGGTGATGACCTCAGTGGCATTCAAGAACTCAAGGATTTTCTTAGTCAGCAATTTGAGATGAAGGATCTTGGACATCTCAGCTACTTCTTGGGTCTTGAAATCACTCATTCTATTGATGGACTTTATCTTACTCAAGCTAAGTATGCTTCTGAACTCTTGTCTCGAGCTGGACTCACTGATAGCAAGGCTGTTAACACTCCAGTTAAGCTTAATGCGCATCTGACTCCCTCAGGGGGGAAACCATTGTCTAATCCCTCTCTTTACAGACGATTGATTGGCAGCCTAGTTTATCTCACAGTTACTCGTCCAGACATCTCCTATGCTGTTCATCAGGTGAGCCAGTATCTGTCTGCTCCACGATCAACTCACTATACTGCTGTTCTGCGCATTCTTCGATACTTGAAGGACACCCTCTTTCATGGCCTTTTCTACTCAGCTCAGTCTCCTCTTGTACTCCGTGCATTCTCTGATGCTGATTGGGCAGGAGATCCTACTGATCGCAGGTCTACTACAGGTTACTGTTTTCTCCTTGGTTCTTCTTTGATTTCTTGGCGAAGTAAGAAACAAACTTTTGTGGCCCGCTCCCGTACTGAAGCAGAATATCGTGCTCTTACTGATACCACATCTGAGCTCCTTTGGCTACGATGGCTCCTTAAGGATTTGGGTGTGTCCACCTCCTCTGCTACTCCCCTTTATTGTGACAACCAGAGTGCCATTCATATTGCTCATAATGATGTCTTTCATGAACGGACTAAACACATCGAGATTGATTGTCATTTTATCCGTTATCATCTTGTCCATGGTGCTCTTAAGCTTTTCTCCGTCTCCTCCAAAGATCAACTTGCAGATATTTTCACCAAGTCACTTCCTAAGGGACGCACTCGTGATTTGGTTGACAACCTCAAGTTGGTCTCACATCCACCTTGAGTTTGAGGGGGGCTGTTAACGTGTATTATGTTATGGGCTTTAGGCCCAATTAGGTTACTTGTATAGCACACTTGTACTTGTATTACACTCTACTTGTACTGCACACATATGCCTCCTATATAAAGGCAATGATGTATATTCTTTTATTTATGAAATACAATACAATTATTCTGTATTTCTAACTTTTATATATATATATATATATATAATATAGAATCCTACAAGAAAAGGTCAAGCATATGTACCTCAGTCAGGGGGAAAATGATTAGCTTTTATAAAAACATGTTTTACTTTAACAAACGATATAGCGCATGCTCAACATCATACGTACCTCGTCTCTTAGGCAGACTGGGAAATATATATAACTAAGGGTGTGTTTGACATATATTATTTTTGTCAACTTATTTTATTATTCAGTTTATTTTGATACTATTCATGAATCCATTGCATTTTTTAGTGTTATTTATGAGTTTTACTGTATTATTTCAACTAATTTTTACCTTTATCTACAATATTTTTAATAAAAAATTTTCAATTTCAACAAAATAAGTAGATTTCAAACCCAACACTAAATACACACTTTTTAGGCACACTTCCGGGACTTTCCAAACCACCGTAGGTCCAGGTCAGAATAAAATAACAAAAGGTCAGAGATGTACAAAGCAAAGGTCAAGTTTTGGAGCAACTAAAAAGTAGCAGTAGAATGAGTCTAGACGATTCCTTTTTTTGTCCTTTATAAAAAAGAAATAGTACCTGTGTGTGCAATAATGGAGTTTGTTATCATTCAAACTCACAAATATAACGAGTTTCGACTTTCGAGGGTTTCTAACCACTCAGCCACGCCTCAAGTGGTGTTATTATTCCATGTATGTGCATTGCCCCCGACCTATTCATTTTTTTGCTTAGTGTATCTTCTTTCATAAAGCTACTTTTCACAAATCTGTTTTCATTAAATATTCAAAAACTTCTACTTCATAATTATTAAATTTCAAATTTAAGTCTGAGAGTATCTAAATTTGTGAATAATTTATGAAGGTAATATGTGAAAATAACATTAATAATTTTTGTTCATTCTTTAGTGCCCTAGCGCTTTACCAACAGTACCACCATTAGCTTCAAATGTCATTTTCTTTTTCTCTTTTTTATGTGTTTGCATTTTTCCCCAGATAATCCCTTCTATAACACCAGTACTGTAGGGCATTTTCTTCAGCTTTTTCGTAAGCCCTGTTGGAATGCAACTTTTCTGGACAGTCGGTAGAATAATCGATTAATCGTGGCAATAATGGCTGGATCTTCCACATTCATCAGTATATCTCTGTATTTAACACAGGTAATGGACGCCACGTGTATTCCCATTTACGGACTAACATGAATGATTAAAGTATAAGGTGGAATTGTTATCTTCCTTGGGCTTGACTTCCATCTCTTATAAGTAATTTATGCAGCAACAATATGTCGGAAAAAAATGGCCTTGAGAAAAAAAAAGTATGTGGATGAGAATTGGAGAATTAACTTATCAAAAACAAGAGAATTGGAGAATCATTGTTTAACACTTTGATTCAAAGCGACTTTAATAAACCAAGTTCATGATTGCATTGTTGGATAGAGAATCTACCACCAGACCTCCTCTCTATTTTGTACTCTTATATGACTTAATAAAGCTAAAAATACTTTCTTTTTAGAGTCTATTTAGATACCGCTTATTACTGAAAATTGAAAAATAAAAACATTATAGCAAAATAATTTTTAGAAAAATGATATGTTTACAATATTTTTACAACAAATCCTAAGTGATAGGTTGAAACTGATTGTTATTATTAGGGCAAAAAAGTAATCTTAGTGTTAGTTTCAAATTTAAACCAATAATAACTAACCACCTGTGATTTATTGTAAAAATGTTGTAGATATAGCATCTCTCTAATTTTTATATATGTGAATAGTGCTATAGGACCCAATTTTAACTTAACATTTGTGTTTTTCTGTATTTGCGGGTCCTGTGAATAGTGCATAGGACCCACAGAAAAAACTGCAATCCAAACTCAACCTTAAAATAAGTAAATAAATAAAAGACTTTTAATTAGCTAGACCCAAGAGCCTTGTCTAGATGTGTCTAATGAATTTGATCAATAATTATTATTATTTTTTTAAAATACAAACATACACATAAGGGAGAGGGAACGAGATTCTAATACAAAAATACACCACAAATTTTATACAAAAAAAAAAGAAAAAAAAAAAAAAAAGAGAGAGATTAGTAAGTAATATTGAAGCTTTTCTAGATTTCTTGCCCACCCATTCTGCCTTGTTTAATTTTTTGTGGATTTTCTCAACTTTGAAGATAGCATAGCACGCGAAGTCATCTTACTTGTCTTGTCTTTTCTTGCTAAATCTTAGTTGGAATACGTAAATATATATTTAAATTATTTACATATATAATTAATATTTTTTATATATAATATATGTATATTTTATTTATAACTTAAACTTTTTAAATATATTCTATTTACATTCTCAAAGCAACCTCTATCTTCGTACTCTTTACGGCCATCTCTCTTCTTTTTTCTCATATCTTATTGAGTAGTGTTGGAACTATTTTATTGGGGATGACAAAATATTTTCAAAATGTTTTAGATGCCCTACTCAACTTGTTCAATTCGTACCCCAAAAAAGGGATAAGATGAAGACGAGGATGAGGGCACCCATGATTCATTCATGTCCGATCCCACTGCCATTCTTAATTCTAAATGATAAGTCTTTATTTCTTTTTATAAGAAGCTATCTTATATAATTCCTTAAAGCGATTTAGAAATCCCATTTATTGTCTTCTGACTATGTAAAAAAAATTTAAGTTTTTTCTATAATTCAATAATTGGGGTGAAGGAAATTGAAAATATCAGAAAATATCAATTGAATTACAAAACTCTTGGCAACTATGTTAAACTTGAAACATTTTATTTTCATACCATGCAACAATTAATCATACATGTCATATAGGGGATGGGAGTAAAAAAATTAAAATTAATAAAATTAAATTAACAAAATGTTAAAACTATGAACTTTGTAATTCAATTAATTGACAACTCCTTATTCCCTATGGTAACTTTTGAACTGTCAAAAAACTTAAAACTTGCAACAGATGAACAACTTCGCTTTGACCTGATCATAGAGGAAAAGATTTTTCTTTGCATTCACATTTCACACAACACATCACACAAATGACAACACGTTTCCTTATAAATCACGTTTGGGCAAGCAAAATACTTTGGGCTCTACATGTCTTTCAACTACGTACTTCACTGTGAAATCTCACCTATGCTTCATCCTAATTTGAATTTATTTATTTATCATTATTGCTAGCTTGTTGATATCCACCATTCTCATATTCCTATATTTCTCCACAACCTCTCTCTTGGACTTGGACAAGGCTGGTCTGTCATCCACGAGTATTAATGAAATGTCTTTTCCATTTTCTATTTTCATTCCTCAAATTTCTCTCCACATTTGAATTGATTGGGAAGCAAACCAAACAATGATGATGGCCATTGAATTGATTGAAAAGTTGGGTGCTTGATTAACCACCAAATTAACTACACCAGTTACGTTTCAAATTTGAGTGGATTTATCTTTTGATTTGTTGCACACCACACAGCACACTATCACATTCGAAGTCGGTACTTATATAATGCCCCTCATCCTCTTCATGGCTAACTGAGGGAGGTTTATTTGATAATGTAGACACAGTACAATTTGATCTCTTTTATTTTTGGAGGCTTTTCCGGAAGCGACATCCTTTAGACTTGTTTTCTGAGAAGTGGGCACCAAATTCATGCATGTTTGTTACATTTCATTTTCTATTGATTCTGCCTTTTTAATTTATTCAATACTAATTTTTCACTGTCATGATAACCGAAGTTGCGATCAGTCAATTCCATGTTTTGTTGGATAGCAGTCCTCTAGTTCTAGACTCTACAAACTAAAATCCATAAACAAAACAGGGTAGACAGCTCTTGTATTCAACCATCAAATTAATTATAGCCAAAGCCAATTGTAAAAGGACACTTAGCACAAGCAATATCCTCATCTTTAGAGGTCGGTTTGGTTAGGAGAATGAAAAAGTTAGATGATAGAAAATAGAGAGAAGATATAAAAGTGGAAGGATATAAAAGTTTTTAGTTTCTCTCATTTGTGTTTGGTTGGAAAAATGGAAAAGTGGGGGGATAAAAAAAAATTTCTGTTTAGTTAAAAATAAAGTTTGTATAAATTTACTATCATGTCCGTATTAAATAAAACAAAAATTAAAGTAAAACATAATACTTTTTTTTAAAAAAATGTGTATAGATGAACACTTCATTAAAGTAAATAAATAAATAAAAATTAACCCAAAAGTGTTTTCTAAAATAAAAAAGAAAAGAAGCCAACAAAAAAAAAAAAAAAAAAAGGAGGAATAAGAAAGAAGCTAACACGATAACAGAAAGAAAAAATCAAAGAAAGAAGAAGTCAACACATTAACGGAGAAAGAAAAAATCGAAGGAAGAAAGAGCCAACACGTTAACAGAGAAAGAAAAAGTCAAAGAAAAAAAAAAAAAAGCCAACACGTTGGAGGTGAAATCCAACGTGGGGTATTTTTGAAAGCTAATTTTATGAGCTTCCTCCTTTTAGGGTGTGTTTGTTTGGAAGTAAAAGAGGGTGGATATAAAAACTTTAGAGAAAAAATGAGAAGAAAAATTTTTTGAATTGTGTTTGATTGAGTTGAGAGGAAAGAAAATAAATGATAAAACCTAGATATTTTCTCTTCGGACCCATCAGAAAGTTTCGCTCCTGAATGGAAAGAAAGCCAAGAAAAAAAAACTCATAAAATAAACTTCCAAAAATACCCTTGAAATTTAACTCCAAGTTTACAGCTTGTTGACTTCTTTTTCTTTTATTTTTTATTTTTTATTTTTTTTATGTTTTTTTTTGGTAAACAAAGAGGAAAATATATTACATAAAATCAGCAGTTAGAACCCGAGTGACTCGGTTATACAAAACAGCATTAGCATCATTAGATAAGACCTCCATAATACCAAAAGGGGGGGTCATATAGTAAACAAAAGGTTCAGACAGACTATGGCCAAGTTTAGCAAGGAAATCAGCGGCTTTGTTGGTCTCCCTATAGCAATGTTGCAGCTGGACCTCCTAGAAAGCTTGAAGAATGGTCCTGCAAGTATCCACAATGGGTTGGGTTAGCCGATTGGTGGCTTTAGTGTTAGATAATAGATTAACAACTTCAATGGCATCCACATTAACAATGAGCTTTTCAACACACATATTTCTAGCCATAGAAAGGCCATCCTTTAAGGCCCATAGTTCAGCCAAAAGGCAGTTAGTAGTGCCAATTTTTTTAGTGAAGCCTTGCACCCAAGAACCACATGAATCTCTAAGAAGGCCGCCTCCACTCGCAAAGCCTGAAGAAGACAAGACAGAGGCATCTGTGTTAAGCTTATGCCACCCAGGATTTGGTTTGGCCCAAGAGACGACCAAGTTTCTTTTATGGCTGCTGGAGTTAGTTCCTTGAGTGAGGAAGAAAAATTCCGCAGCTTTTGCAATGCAATCTTTAATAAGAGGGGGGGCTGCTTGCTTCCGTTGATGGACAATAGAGTTCCTGTTCAACCAGAGAGACCAAATTCCAAAACAGAAAATGACTTTCCATGGCATAAGATGGCGTTTTGAGATAATGGTGGAGGTACCATTGAGGTGAAGCCAGTCAAGAAGAGGAAGACTAAAAGACTGAATGACTTTTGAAGGAAGACCAAGCTGATTCCAGAAACTTACAGCAAAAGGACATTCTCTAAGGAGATGGTTTATTGACTCAACTTGACTATGGCAAAGGGGGCAAGCTTGATCTAAGGTTAAACCCCTTTAACCCAAGACTTCTCTGACAGGGATGCTATTGTGGGAACAAAGCCACAAGAAAATAATTATTTTCTGAGGGACTTTCATTTTCCAAATCCAGTTAGAGGTGAAAGTAGACAGGTTCAAAGCATTTAACCCTTTAGCTAAAAGGTAGGCCGAGGCTAAGTTGAAATTGCCATCCCTTGAGAGAGACCATGCAGTTGTGTCACCGAGAGGGGAGGTGAGATTGATGGGGATGGCTTGAATAATATCAATAAAGGATTGTGGGGGGGAGAAGGAGAGGCTCTCCCAGTTCCAGCAACCATTAGAGTCAATAAAATCACAAACCATTTTATCCTCTTCATGAACATTGAGGGGACCAAAGAAGATGGACCTGACAGGGCCTAAAGAGCACCAAGTATCACTCCAAAAGGATGTAGAAATTCCCGTGTGAATGACTTTCCTTAGTCCTTTGTCCAAAAGAGGTTTTGCAGCCTTACAAGCTGCCCACGTACGAGAGCAAGCCCCTTTGGAGGACCAAGGGTTATTAATTGCATGGTTGGAGAGATATTTTGCTCTTAGGACTCTTACCCAAGGAGAATGATCATCATTTGTAATTTCCCAGTTCAGCTTGGCCAAGAGAGATAGATTTCTAGGTCGAGAAGCATGAATGCCAAGACCTCCATGATCAGTAGGGGAAGTGACCTTATCCCAATTCACCATGTGCATTTTCCTTTTTTCGGGAGTGGAGGCCCAAAGAAAGTTACGATGAGCCCTATCAAGCTCTTGGCAAACTCTGCTGGGAAGAAGGGCACCCTGCATCACATAATCTGCTATTGCAGTGGAAGAAGTTTGAATTAGGATGCGCCTACCAGCCAAAGAGAGCAAATTAGCTTGCCAACCCGCCAATTTTTCTTGGGTTCTTTGAATAATAAAGTCAAAATCCTTGCTGCCTCGGTCAGAAAATTTAAGAGGAAAGCCCAAGTATTTGTCAAACTTGGTTGTTTCTAAGAAGCCCAAATTGTTGCAAATGCTGTCTCGGGTTGCAAGGGGAGTGTTTTTTGAGAAGAGAATCCGGGATTTATCATTGCTGACCTTCTGCCCAGAGAGCTGGCAAAAGTGATTAAGCACATCCTTCCTTTTTTTTTTTTTTTTTTTTTTTTTTTTTTTTTTTTTAGGTTTGCTTGCTTTTGTCTGGACGTGTTGGCTTCTTTTCTTCTTCTTTTTTATGATTTTTATTTTCTAGACGTGCAGCTTTCTTCTTATTTTTTTTTTTTTTAGTGCTCATAGGTTTATTTTCCCATTAATTTTGGTTGGTTTTTGTTTTTGTTTTTTTTTTTTAAGAAAACAGTTTTGGGTTAATTTATTATGCTTTTTTTATATTTTTTTTTTATTGAAGTGTCCATCTATACACAATTTTTTAAAAGTATAATGTGTTACTTTTTGTTTTATTTAATAGAGATATAATGGTAAATTTATACAAACTCTATTTTCAGCTAAACAAAAAAATTTTCTATCTCTTTACTTTTCGAGAAATTATAAGATCCACATGGTGGACAAGTAATGTGATCCACCATTCCACTAAAAAACTTCCACTTGTTTAAAATTGTTAGTTAGAAATTTTTTTAAATAAAAATTAATTACTGACTTAGCAATTTTAAACGTGGAAGTTTTTTAGTAAAATGGTGGATAAGTGACGTAGTCCACCAGAGTACTCTATAATTTCTCCTACTTTTCCACCCTCCAAACCAAACACAAATGAGGGAAATTAAAATCTTTTCTATCCTCCCACTTTTTCATCCTCTCTCCATTTTCTATCTTCCCACTTTTCCATCCTCCCAACCAAACTGACCTTTAGTTTTCTCCCCATTTTGGGAAGAAAACTTTTTGGTGAATCCGAGGAGAAAACACCTAGGCCCTATCATTTATTTTCCTTTCTCTCTATCCAATCAAACACACTCCAAAAAAGTTTTTCTTCTCATTTTCTCTCTAAAGTTTTCTATCCACCCTATTTTACCTCCAAACAAACACACCCTAGATCTAATTTCTTGGTTATTACATATTGGGTTTCTTAATTAAATTTAACTACGTTGTAATTTGTGTTTACGTACATAAACATTCAATAATAATGATGACTAATAATGAGATGGTCGTGAGTGAAATAGTCATCTCGACTTTCATGTTTAATATTATAAATGGGTCATTTGACATCAAAATTAAGAAAACTATTATAGACATTTAATGCAAAATTAAACTACAATTAGATGTTATTTTGGATTCGATGTGGATTTTGATTATACTTCAACTTTAATATATATGATTATATTGTCTAACGAACCACATAATTGAATTTAATTGTCCTTAGACTTAGAGGGAGAGAACACATTTTGTACACTACTGATCAATGCAACTAAATGGTTGAATTTAATCAGAGAACCTAAAATAATAGCTAATAAATTGCAACCAAATTGGACAATTTCATGATGATTTTTTATTTATCATCAAGCTAAAATAATTAATTTTTAGTATAGGAAGGATTTGAATCTAAGTCCCTTATTTAAGGGCAAAAAACTCTACTAGTTGAACTAATTGAAACCAACGAATAAATCTTTTTACCTTTTTAACAAATCACAAGATGTGCATCATATCATCCACTACTAAATATTATATTTGAGTTTCCTCTTCACACATTTCTCTAATATTCCACTCAAACACCATTAATGATTTTGGAGCTCCAATAATGTAGTATTAAACACAATCTAAAAAAACGAAAAGTTGGAAGTTGACTTAAAAAAACTAAAATTAATGGATCTTGACATAAGGATCTACCATAAAGCGTTAATAAATGTTCTAATAACACGTGTTAATAAATTTTGTCCCAAAAAAAGATATATATATTATTTGTACTCTTTATCATTATTTATATACAATTAAACTTTATTTTTTGAAATGAATTTAAAAATCATTTATTTAGTGTGCCTTAAATAGTTAAATTTGTATATTCAGCATACTCGTCAACAAAAAACCTAAAACTAAAATTAAAGATTATTTTTGTCTATCATTTTTATCAGAGAACTAATCAACAACTAACAAGTATGAGTCTATGTCTAAATCATTCCAAAACCATGAAATCAAAGTCACATCCAGTACATTGATGTGGCCATAAATCAAGTAATCAACAGGTTTGGAAACTAAAAAAAACGGATGAAAAAGTGTATATGTGGCTACTATAGCAAGTTGGTATAAATTTTTACATGCCCACCTTTGGGGGGTTTTTACACCCAACCACACCCCCCCCCCCCCAAAACCAAAAAAAAATGCTAGTGCCACTACAAAAAAACGGGGCTATCCCAGCGTTTTGAAAAGCGCTGGGATAGCCCCAAAAAGCGCTGGGATAGGGTCAAAATTCCTATCCCGGCGTTTTTTTCCCCGGCGCTTCAGACCGCCGCTTTTTGAATGTGGGGATAGGGTCGTGCGGACCTGTACCAGCGCTTTTCAAAAGCGCTGGGATAGGTCCTAGCGCTTTCAAACCCTATTCCGGCGTTTTTAAAAGCGCTGGGACAGTCTTTATGAAAATGTGAATATAACCTATACCAACGCTTTTGGAAGGCCTATGCCAGCGCTTTTGAAAGCGCTGGCATAGGTTTTACCTATTCCAGCGCTTTCAAAAACGCTGGTATAGGTCTTGAATCAGTATAATTTAAAAGGACCTATGCCAGCGCTTTTAAAAGCGCTGGTATAGGTCCTTTTTTTAAAAAAAAAAAAAAAAAATTAATTTTATAGACCTGAAATATACCTACAATACATATTTTCCAATACATATTTTATAACACCTGTAATGAACCGCAATTCATATTTTTACAAATAATAATGCAAAAACCAAAAACATAGATTAAAAGAATTTTATTCACAGATTTTTTACAATAATAATGCTAAGACCAAGTGTGTAAGTTAAAAGAATTTGATTCACAAAAAGCCTAAGTCATGCCAATCACAGGACAAACCAATAACCTGAAGAACTCAACCTAGGCAACCACAAGATCAGCATCAATCTACCTGCACCAGACCAATAAGAGAAATTACCACATTCAAATAAGCGATGACCTTGCAAACATAAAATGGCCCCAAATTGAACCACATTCAGCAACAATTGATCTCTACAAAAGTTTGGTGCAACAAGGAACAATGATTCCTTTTGAGGGAACAATATATTAAACAATGTATGCGCAAAAAGTGAAATCTACAGAACTAGAAAAAAGTCATAAATTTTAGACCCATAATTACCGGCCATCCAACAATAAGGGAAAGGAAACTTCATGTATTATGCTCCAATAGAAGAAACATATTGATCTACAGAATTGTAGCAAAAAAAAATTGATCTACAAAAGCTTGCTACAACAAACACCTTTAAAAAAAAATAAATAAACCATGCACCCAAATCTATTAAATAAATGGAATGAAGTCATACCTGGACCATTCTTAATCTACCTGTCCCTCAACAAATGCCTTAAAAAGAAACCATGCACCAAGTCATTCCTAGAAAGCCTAACTCGTGTTATAGGATGAAGCAAAAAAGCTGTATTATTTTCCCTGGCAACCATATTAAGGTCAAAAACTTTGTTAATCTACCAGTCCCTCAACATCAACAGGCATTACCACATTCAAACTAAATGACCAAAATTTAAACAAGAGAAGACATAGAAACAAGAAGAATTGCAAGGGAAATTTCAAGCCCTCCCTAGGTGAGACATGAATTTATGGATGTGAAGGAAACCAAAGCCTAAGAAAAGAATTTACAGGCACAAGTATCAAAAAGAATTAAAACAATACAAGAAATTTATAATTCTTATGATTGCAAGAGAGAATAATGAAAGCAGGCAGAAAATAAAGCTTATCACCAAATGAAAAGTTCAGTTTATTAAAGCTGCTAAGCACAAACACAAAAAAATTAAAAAAAAACTAGTTCCTGTAGACAAACAAAGAATAGATTTTTAACATGTGAATTGCAGAAGTTGCAAAACAACAAATGAAAGAACTATATATTTCAAATGAAATTAAACAAGCAAAAAGTTTTTTAAGTTCTCATGATTGCAAAAGAGAATGATGAAAGCAGGAGAAAAAGAGAATTTATCAACCTAATCAAACTTGGCTGCTTAAACTGCCAAGTACAGCAGAAGAAAAAAAAAACAGTTCTATATACATATAAGTAATAGAATTTTAACATGCACAGAGAATCACAGGAGTTGCAAAACAACAAATGAAAAAACAACTATATTTCAAAGAATGCAAAAATATAAAGATAAATCCTTTCTAACTTAGAAAGCCAAGCTCTTCTCTGTTGCTAGATATTGGGGGACAAGGAAATCAAGTAGCAACAATCCAAGTTAACAAATTACGATGCATACCAATGTAACTCCCAGAAAGCCCACAAATGCCAGGAGAAGAGAAAGCAAAAGCGTTCCCTCAAGACACACTATGATTAAAATTGTGGACTACAACAATACTAAGCACTGCCAGATTAAGCTGTGAATTCATTATTGAAGTTGCCAACACATAATGACCAAAAATAAAATAAGACAGCAAGACAAAGGAAGAAAAATTGCAATAGAAATTTCAAACCCTCACTTTGCAAGACTTGGAATTATAATTCTTCTCGAAAATGAAACCTAGGAAATTCAGTCACAAACCCAAGTATTAGACAAAATTAAAACAACAAAAATGTATCCTTCAAATTATTGTGCTTGAAGGAGAGAAAAACAAAGGGGAAGAAAAAGGGAGTTTATCGCCAAACTCAGCTGCTTAAGTTGTGAAGCACCCAAACAAAAACATCTTGCTTCCTGCATACAAAATGTGACAATCCAAACTAGAAAAAGAGCTGCTAGCACAACATAACCAGGTTCCACTATAAGCAAGAAAACATCAATAGAAACAAGACAAGAAGACAAATGTACAAGTGCTATGTGAAAGATGACCACACGAGCAAACTGAAAAACAGAATTCCAGCTACATAGTTTGGAATAATTATAAATTATAAGATTTTACTTCTAAAGGAAAATATAAAAAATTTATAAAGAGCAAGACTACTCAAAAGCATGTTTCATCAAGAAGCAACCAAACAAAATCAACCTAGCTTAAGTACCACAAATGCATCACCACTTAAATTAAAAAAACCGACAAAGTAGACAAGCAAGATATCCAATCTCCAATAATAAAAATGTAGATTAAAATAATTAGTCATTATTATCATTATATATATAACAGAAAACCAAAAACCTCTTAAGGGTCAAGCAAGAAGTTAAGGGAGTATTAGGATCAAAAGCAAAAACTAAAACACAGCTGCAATAGAAGCCTGTTCTCAACCCAATGTCAGTCCAACAAATTGTTTTTCTAACTCATGTGTATCTTACTCCAATACTTAAAACTTCAAATTAAGAAAAATAATAATGAAATCAAGACATAAAGAGAGCTTATTACCTGAGATCCCCCATCAAACTTTGCCACCCAAGTAGATATACAACATGAAAATTTTTAAACACAAGAATTGGGGCAACAAAGCCATAAGCCCCAAAATATCACCCCCACACAATCCAACTATACAAAACACATCCAATATATCACTTGTTTTGACTTTTTAGTTTTTTTTTTTCGAATTAGGTTAGAACTTAGAAACTATACAAATAATCCACACACCTATAAGTGCTGAAGTGCATGAAAAGGTACCATCTGGACCAACTTGATTGACTTTGACAACAAGAATTGGTGCAGCGGCAAATTAAAATAACACCGGACATTATCCACACAATTAAAAAATAAAATAAAATAAAATACACTAACTACTTACCCAGTACTTTTTTTGGAGAGATAACCAGTACCTAATTAAACAATGATGCAATCCACACAACGAGAAGGAAAAAAAAAAATTTAAAAGAGAATAAAGTCAAACATAATTTTCTTTGCAAACAAACAGTAAAATACATACATATATTATTAATTATTAATTCATAACTTGGTGAATGAAGGTGATTGAGTTTCGTTGGAGTCAATTAACGTAAAGTCTTTTGATTTGTATTTGATAGCCACAGAGTGTTTAAACCTTAAATATACACAAAATATTTAACAACAACCAACATAATCCAACAGTTACACAAAAATATACACATAATCCAAACCAAACTTCAACCAAAATCAAAAATAAAAAACCAGAAATTTAACAACAAATATATATACAAATATTGCTACAAAATAGAAATGAGAGCTAGAGAGACTTACCTTGCTATGTACAGAGGCAGATTAACAATTTCTAATGTAAACCTTAGAGAAAATTTTTGTTAGCACTACTGCCACCTATAGTTCCTCCAAAATAAAGCAAACTTTAACCAAAATCATAAATAAAAAGCCACAAAATGAACTAAACTTTAACCAAAACCAAAACTAAAACCCATACAATCAACCAACAGTTACACATAAATATACACATAACCCAAACCAAACTTCAACCAAAATCAAAAATAAAAGACCAGAAATTTAACAACAAATATATATACAAATATTGCTACAAAATAGAAATGAGAGCTAGAGAGACTTACCTTGCTATGTACAGAGGCAGATTAACAATTTCTAATGTAAACCTTAGAGAAATTTTTTTTTAGCACTACTGCCACCTATAGTTCCTCCAAAATAAAGCAAACTTTAACCAAAATCAAAAATAAAAAGCCACAAAATGAACTAAACTTTAACCAAAACCAAAACCCATACAATCAACCAACAGTTACACATAAATATACACATAACCCAAACCAAACTTCAACCAAAATCAAAAATAAAAGACCAGAAATTTAACAACAAATATATATACAAATATTGCTACAAAATAGAAATGAGAGCTAGAGAGACTTACCTTGCTTTGGGTAGGGTTTGTGGTTTTGGGTAATATTTTTTTGTTTGAAATTTCAGAAAAAAAAATGGTGGGTTTTGAGTAAAGAAGAAGAGAGGAAGAGGGGAAATGGGTTAAGGAAGAGGGAGAGGGAGAGGGAGAGGGAGAGAAAATGTGGGTGAGAGGAAAACATCTGAAGCAAAGAAGAGGGAGACCAAAAACGAGAGGCCAAAGTGGTGGGAAGGTGAAAAAATAAGTGGGAAGTCTGAAAATTTTTAAGTGGTGCGAGGGACCTATCCCAGCGTTTTGGAGAGACCTATCCCAGCGCTTTCAAAAGTGCTGGGACAGGCCTCTTTTCATAAGGGAACGAAGAGACCTGTCCCAGCGCTTTTAAAAGCGCTGGGACAGGTCTTTCTCATTCCCTTATCAGAATGACCTATTCCAGCGTTTTGGAGAGACCTATCCCAGCGCTTGTAGAAGCGCTGGAATAGGTGGACCCTATTCCAGCGCTTTCAAAAGCGCTGGGACAGGCCTCTTTTCATAAGGGAACAGAGAGACCTGTCCCAGCGCTTTTAAAAGCGCTGGGACAGGTCTTTCTCATTCCCTTATCAGAATGACCTATCCCAGCGTTTTGGAGAGACCTATCCCAGCGCTTTTAGAAGCGCTGGAATAGGTGGACCCTATTCCAGCGCTTTCAAAAGCGCTGGGACAGGCCTCTTTTCATAAGGGAACAGAGAGACCTGTCCCAGCGCTTTTAAAAGCGCTGGGACAGGTCATTCTCATTCCCTTATGAGAATGACCTATCCCAGCGCTTTTAAAAGCGCTGGGACAGGTCTTTCTCATCCCCTTATCAGAATGACCTATCCCAGCGCTTTTAAAAGCGCTGGGATAGGTCTTTCTCCATAATGGAAATAAGTAACCCTATCCCAGCGCTTTTGGGCTTCCTATACCAGCGTTTTTGAAAAACGCCGCTATAGGCCTCATATGGCAGCGCTTTGTAAAGCGCCGACAAAAAGCGCTGGTATAGGCTTATCTATTACGGCGGTTTGTAAAAACGCTGGGAAAAAAACGCTGGGACAGGACGATTTTTTTGTAGTGTGCTCATAATAATATAAATAAATACTAAAATGGTGGTTATTAATTTTTTCTTTCTTTGAGAGTAAAACTTGAGTACAATACTTTAGGTATAGTATATTGAGTTACTCAATTAAACTCAAACATATAAATGTATTGAATTTAATTATTTTTTGGAAAATATAAAATTGTTTGTGTTATATTGACCAATGCAATTGGATGTTTGAATTTAATTGAGAAGCCTAATATACTATACCTATTTTTTACCATTTTTTAATTGTTGATGATATGGTAAAAAATAAATGCTTCAAAAATGAATTTATTAAAATGTAATATACTAATATGCAACATCGTCCTTAATAAGTAGCTTGGGGTCCTAATCATTAAGAAAATTATATATTATACTATATAATAAAATTTAGGTTTTGAAGTCATGGCTATGCATAGTGACTATCTTCTTTCTACGATAAATGGTTAAATTCTATCTTATTAATTATGATAGTTTAGTTTAGGTATTACATAAGTTTCAAGGAATTCAAAATTCTACTGCAACTATAGTTTAGTTTAGGTGAATGAAACCCAATTAGCTATGTGTTGAGGAATTTAAAATTTTATTCTAGTTAAAATTATATTTCAAAAATTTTCAAGAATTTTAAAATAAAATTTAAAATTTATTACAATTATTTTGATCATCTATCATAAATTTGTATTTTAATATAATCAATTTACACATTACATACCATCCTTACATCAAGTAGCTCAATGAATGTTTACATTTCGATTATTTAATTAGATAAAACTCCAATAAAGTTTCAAATGGCTCGCTAAAGTTTTCATAGTATTTTTTGAAGAATTTTTAATTAATTTTTACATCACATGAGCATACTACTAGTACTATATAATAAAAGTTGGGTTGTAGAGTTTTTGCCAAGTGACTATCTTCACTTTATGATAAGTGGTTAACATTCTCATTAATTATTAAGATTGTTTAGTTTATCATTGTTGAGGGTCATTTGTAAGAATCCAAGTAGAAAGTAGAAAAAAGAAAGCCCAACGACAAGGGCAGCAAAGAATTGGCAAACATATGGCAAAAATCATTAGGCCCAAGCGGTAGGAATAATGGATCACAGGCTCATCAAATAAACAGATGGGCCTTAAAGAGGCAAGTGGACTTAAAAAAGCCTGAAAAGAGAGAAATAGCATACCTATGGGCAGTATATGATGTAGAAAAGTGAGAAAGGGTCATCGCAAGCCCAAAATAATGCAAACAAAGAAAGTAAGGAGTCAATGGCAAGCCCATGAACCCCAAGTATGAGAATAAGGAAATTGGGTCAGGGAAGCCCAATGAAGTTAGTAAAAGCTCATGAGAATGCGGAGTTAGTAAAAGGGTCAAGGAAGCCCAAAGAAAGCAAGTGGGCTAAGGATGCCCAAGAGGAAGACAAAAGGGACACAGGAGCCCATAAGTAGGAAAATCAATGGCCATACCAAGCCACTGGAGAAAAGAGTAAACGACTGGCCTAAAAAAGCCCAACAGAATTGAGTCATTACATTAAGAGTGACAGAGTAATATGACAGGAAATGAGGGTAATCAAGAAATGGGCCAAAAAAAATGTAAAACCCAGTATCAAATAAAGCCCAACTCCTCAGGGAAGTGGGAAATCTAAAAGCAGCTCACATAAAATGTCAAAAGAAATAGACGACAGACTATGCAGGTAAGGCTCCAGACCACGACAGGAGAATGACCAGCAAACAGATTTTGGACACACATGGAAGGGTGGCACGCGCAAGGCCCAAGCACCACCAGACTATACCCAGCCAATACAAGGCATGGTAAGGTCGTGGGTCATAGATTTAGAGGGCATGGTTTGGTGGTGGGGAGAGAGGAAAAAATCTATTTTTGAGGTTCCAGCTCAGGTTCTTTCGGGGAAGTGTTCTACTGAGATGACTTACTACCTAAAAGAAGCAAGCTAAGTTTGAACCACTAGGTACATGCCATGAAAGATAGGGAGAGAGAAAGAATCCAGACCATAGCAGGAAAGAGTGTCACGGCAAACAAACAAACAAACAAAATACCCTTCTTTGTCTGGTAATGGGGGGGTGGTACACAGACCAACCAATGATGGTCGGCCAGTACACCTAGACCAGACAAAAGAGGTTAAGGGCTAAAATAGTAAAATCCGATTATGGTAGGCACTATAAAGAGCGAACCTTGCTGTGAACAAAAAAATAGAGCAACAACGGGAACCATAGCTAAGAAATAGGAATTCAAAAAAAGAGATCCCAAAAAAAAAAAAAAAATGAGTGGGAGGAAAAGAAAGAAAACAACCAAAAAGAAAAATAGAGGGAGAATTAGAACGGCAGGCATGCACTGGTAGATTGATTCCCTCTCTCCCTCACGAAATCTTGCTTTCTGTCAAAACCAAAAGGAGCTCTTGTGTATCAACCATTCAGGTCCGTTTCCCTCAAGGTAGTTAATCTCCACGGTAGGATTTTCTTGAGAGATTAATTGCGTTGAGAAGAAACGTTCTTTCCTCTCTGGTTTTACTCCTGTGGACCAAATTTAAGCTGATTTCTTCATCTTCTAATTAACCCATACATATTACTATTTACTCCCTTTTATTCTTTTCTTTTTTTGTAAAAGTGATTATTATTACTGTAATTGTGTTTGGGGATCATTTGGTCATTTCCTACTAAGTAGCAAGATATTATTTTATTTTTTTGTTATTATGTCTGTCTGCCACAACTTATCTGAAATAGCTCTGCCTGCCGCAAGCACATTCCTGGCAAATCAGGCATAGTTTGCGCACAAACCGGATCAAATTGAGTTGCAGTTGAATCGGTCCCAACTCTCTTATCCAGAAAACTTAAGTCTAGTACAGCAAGAAGCAGCCCAACATTACTAGCATAGCCCACCACTTTACAATCACTAAAACATTCATTTGACTAATTGATTATTAAGATAACTACTTTATTCAAGTGGCTCACTAATTATTTAAATGGCTTTGATAATATTAATAAAACATTTTATTTATTTTATATATAATTTCTAATTAATTTGTGCATCGCACAAGAATTCTATTAGTTTCTTTGATACTTTTATTGTTGTTATTTTAGAGTAAACATACAACATGTTCTTTGAGTCTAAGATAGTGAATAAAATATATTGTTGTAAAATGAACAATACAGTGAACATATAATATTTTTGTAGATTTATTTCTATTGTTATTTGTCTTAAAAATGTATGTTAAAAATTTATAAGATGTGTTGACGACCAAAATTTTAAAAGAAAGCTCATTTCATGAAAGGTAAAGAAAGACCATGGGTCTTAACAAAAGAAGGCCCAATTTATGCAGTAAGAAGAATCAACATTAAAGCCCTATGTATGTTCAGATTTCCAGCAAAAAAGGTCATTAAAAATCCAGCAAAATCTAGTGAAAGAACTGGGTTGGGATACCCAGAGGCTCGAGATTCTCGGGATGTGCAGCACAGCTAAAGTGGGATTGAGACAACTCAAAAGGAGTACCACGAAATATAAGAAACGAAGAACATATATGTCCTTCTGAAGCACCCAGTGGTGCAGCAAAGAGCCAGAAAGCTTGGAGAGTGACAATTCATGAACAAAAGGCTGGTACCTCGGGAAACCTAGAATGAAGAACTATAAGGCGAAGTGGCTTGGAAAACCTTCAACCCAACAGAAATGGATTAAAGCTAAGTCTAAAAGGTAAAAAGCCAAGGTTAGCTCTCCAAAGATACCTCGAAATGGAAATTCAACAAGTGGCTTTTAGGAAAACAGAACTAAAAGAGGAAAACTATGAGAAACAGAGAAAGAATCAACTATCAGAATGACTGGCATAATAGGGGCTCTAGTACCCATGGAGCCAAAAAGGGGGAATCAGTGGTACCCTGAACCCTAAAATGATACTATAAAAGGGGAAGACAGCCAACATTGAAAGGGGATTCAGCAAGAGGGAATCAGAACAAGAATCATTGAGAAAACTCTGTCAAAAACTCAAAGAAAGTAAAAAACAGCGTCCGGTATCCTAGAACAACCACTATAGAACATACTTAGATTCAAAGGGATTCAAACTTTACAAGTCTTAGAGGTTTAGATAGCCATCTAAGTTTGTAATTTTTGAGCTTATTTTGGCCTTGTAACACATCTCATTGTAATTCACAATTAAGAAAATAATGAAATATCTCATATTGATTTGAGGATCTCTAACAATTATTTCAGGTATTTATTTATTACATTGCCTTTCTTTACTGTTTCTTGCTGCTCAATACATATATTCTTGCTTGCTAGTTTTCCTTTTATTCAGCCAAAAGCTGATTCTTTTTACCGGGGTCCTCATTTTGACTTGGGACACACTTAACCTCCAACGAAACATATGCCAAAACATGCACACATCAGATATCATTTCCTCCCAAAAAAATCGTTTTCACCTAACTATCTTGGAAGGCAATGCCCAAGTAAAGCCACTTGGACTTGAGTTCCAAATACCACAAGTCTTGTGCAAAAGCACTAAGTCTGTGAGAACTGGAGTTAGAATCCTCGTGGCTAAATCATTCTCATGAAATTCATTTACATATATGTATATGTATTAAAATGTATATTCTAATCTAAGAAACTAACAATTATT